>NC_054372.1:150432341-150607341 GCF_017654675.1 Xenopus laevis | reverse complement strand
ACTGGTGATTTTGCCCATAGCAGCCAATCAGCAATTATATTTCAACAGTCACCTACAAGTTAGAAACCAAAACAAAAGATCTAATTGTTTGCTATGGGAAACATCACCAGTGATATTTTTTTCCCACAGCATGATAAATAGGCCCCTAAGTATTATTAATAACACAAATGTTACAAATATAAACACTAGTACAGCCTTGCATCTAGAAAAATAAAAATGTGGTTTGCGGAGCAATAATTATGACGTATGTAAACTCCTTCTTTATTATAATTTGTTTTAAGATTCATTCAGGGGCGACCCAAGCCCTAAAGCCAACTAAGGCAGCTTTCGCAATACTGCCCCTGCACTTACATTTACATAGCCGGAGGGGGGCAAGGGGGGCCACATCATTGGTGTAGAGTGTGCAAATTTTATGTTTAATAACTGGACATTCATCTCAAATTTAAGATGAGAGAGGCTTTTTGCCCCCCTGGTAACTTGTGGAGTAATGCTGTTCTCACCTTGTATCATGGAAGAAACGCCCCTGGGTATGGGAATGATTGTCCTCCTTAACATGCCAAAAGGTTGCAATTGTTTTGTCTTAAGTTTCTTATATATGCACACTTGTGCTAGATCCCATTATAGGATATAAGAAAAAAAAAGTTTGAGCTGTCAATTTCCTGTGAGCACAAGTTCAATTTATTATAACAAGGATTTACGTATAGTAAGACATGACTGCTTACCATTCTGAACTTAAAAATCATGGTTCTGATTATATACTATTTCACTTATATATGAAAGTTTTTATACTTGTAAACACATGGATTTTGTATGACCAATTTCAAGAAATATTGTCAGGGACTATTGTTTGCCCAGAAAGGTGTAACTCATTTTTTGTGCAAATACATTGGCATTCCATCTGCAATACTATTTCATATCAGCACATGGAATGCAGCTAAAGTTTTTAGGGAGAGTCCTTTCATTCAGTAAGTCAATGACTTTGTGTAACATCACATTACCAGGGTACCACAGCATATATATTGTCAACAGGTCTTTAAAGGATAAAAGATCATCACTCACGGCAGCAACACTAGTTAAGTTAAAAACATTGCTTTGCACTGAGCACCTGGTAAGAAGGACACTTTTTTTTGAAAATACATTCCTAACTTGCATTTATTTCTACTTCTAATTTATTTACAGTTTAAGTGGAATTGGTCCAATCTATTACACATAGAAAAGTGCAGTATCTACAATAAGAATATGGTCCACGCCCAATCCAGTCTTATGTGTTATCTACTGCTTGCCCATTAGACTCAGCAAAGTCAGGTGCAGGGTTTTGCAAAGCCATATCAAACCCATAAGTCCACACACACACACACACATACACGCACGTCTTGACCATATGATAAATTTAAATTAATATGATAAATGATTGAAATTATAGTGAGGTCTAATTATCAGAATTACAGTTATTTACATATCTTCCACTATTTTTTAAGAGAATTTGGTTCATTAAATAGGCTATAAAAAGAAATAGAAATATGAAGATCACTGAATCCACTTGGGCCTCAGATTCAATAAGCACTGATAGCAACACTGCATCAGCCACTGAACACTAGTTGGAGAACCACTGGATATTTCTGATCATTTAGGGGCACATTTACTAAGTTCGAGTGAAGGATTCGAAGTAAAAAACCTCGAATTTCTAAGTTTTTTTTTGGGTACTTCGACCATCGCATAGGATACTACGACCTTTGACTACGACTTCGATTCAAACTAAAAATCGTTCAGCTATTCGACCGTTCGATAGTCGAAGTACTCTTAAAAAAAACTTTGACTACATACTTCGCCACTTTAAACCTACCGAGCTACAATGTTAGCCTATGGTGACCTTCCCCATCAGTTTTGTAAGGTTTTTTTGATCGAAGGAAAATCGTTTGATCGATCGATTAAAATCCTTCGAATTTGCGGTAAATCCTACGAATTCGATATTCGGATTCGTAGGATTTTACCTCAAGGGTCGAATTAGAGGGTTTATTAATCCTCGGTATTCGACCCTTAGTAAATGTGCCCCTTAAGGTTAGCATTTTTTTTATAAAACAAGGCTGGAAAGAAAATATTAAATATTTATTTACACGGCAGAATATACATAATATGAACACATTACTAATGGTTTGACCTTTGCTAGATTCCTTGGGAATACTGTCCATTGCTTTCACATCAATCCCCAAAAAATATATATTCTACTGCCACCTTGGCTACAGTAACCATATTATATCAATGCTCCACAAGAAAACTGCATCTCACAAGCTATAGACAACAGAATTCCACAGAATCAAGCTAGGAAATAGGTCCCTGCTGCATATATACAGCGATTATTGTGATGATAACGCATTCCATCTTCTGCCAACAGTCTTCATTTGTACCAATAATGCTGTAATTCAGACATACCATGCTGAAATAATGTACGTGGCATGATATTAACCTGTTAAAATCTTCATTACCACACTGAGGATGATGGAGCAAACAGTCACAACTGGTTCTGAAAGAATTCACTTAGCATGGCTTTACCCCCCCTCCTAAACAGCATGAGCTAGAGGATGTGCAGTGGTCTCTAAAAATGGTAGGCTACTGCAAATCAGAGACACTCTTGTACATCTGCCAGGGCTGCCTAGCAACCACATCCAGGTCTGAGGTTGACGAAATGATTTGCAGTGCTGTCAGAACTGCAATCTGTGAGCCTCCCCTTATGGGACCCAGCGCATGGCTTCTGATTTTGATTCACGGCATCCCAGCCAGATCCCGTCACAGATGCTTAGACAGAAACTGGAGCAGTAATTTTCATATTACGCATTAGTGCTTATAAGCATCATTACTCCAATCTAACCCTCCTGCTGCAGCATTTACCAGCATGGGAAAATAGAAAAAAAAATATTATTTGTGCTTTAATTTAGCAAAAATTAGATGCAATGACAATTACATACTTTGCTGTAATACTTTTTTTTTTTTAAAGGTAAACTTTATTTCTTTTAATTTTGTAACAATACAAGTAATAAACATTTGTATTCAAAATTACATTTGTCTCTGGTTTTGTTCACAACAGGGTATATAACTTTGCAAGCTTTGGTAGATGACATAGATTTGTACATGCAATCCATCACATCACATCCATCACATCCTACCCTCGGTATCCCTTGGTTCTGCCCCAGGTCCTGACTCCCACCAGGGACTTCTTAATTTGTTTCCAAATTTGGTTGCGCTGCCTCTGGCTTCATAGGTAAGTTTAACTTTAGGGGGTAGATTTATCAAAGGTCAAAGTTCGAAGTTAAAAAAACTTCGAATTCCAAAAGACCAACCGAATGGTGGTCAAGTTTTTTGGGAAGTGGTCGAAGTGGGCCTACTGCGAATCATGCGATTCGAGATAGCGCTACTGCGATATACTTTGATTCAAAGTTTTTTTAACTTCGACCAAACTCTCCCAATTGCCTCCATACAGGTTCTAGGAGGTTCCCCATAGGTTAAAACGAATGGTGGCGAATGGTCAAAGTCGAAGTTTTAAAGAGACAGTACATGATAAATTTCAGTGGTCGAAGTACCCAAAAATTACTTCGAAATTCCGTGTTTAACTTCAAACCTTCACTTCGACCTTTGATAAATCTGCCCGATTGTCTGATTGATTAGGTTAATCCAGGAGTCCCTTGCTTGTGGGTGTGTAAGACCCCATCCAATGTGCTAGATGCTGTAATACTTTTAAACAGAACTGTTATAAGACATTTTGACATTTCACTGTCTATGACACTTCCTTGCATTGTTAAATATGAATTACATTTTATTAAGTTGCAGTGACAGTGGTTGTTTTTATTTCAAAATTTCACTGTTTACACTGCAAATAATTCACACCATATAAAATGTAATTCCTGAACCAGCTAGTGTATTTTTTTAGTAGCAATATTGGCATGTAGGCAGCCATCATAGGTAATTTTGCCTGGTCATGTGCTTTCTGAAAGAGCCAGCACTTTTGTATAGAACTGCTTTCTGGCAGGCATATAGCAAATGCTTTCTTGGTTCCTGAATAAGAAAACTTCAACCACTCATCCCATGGAAGTAGGGAAAAGAAAGGTGCTTTGTGAAACCAGATAAGCAGTGTAATATAATTTGTTTTCCACTTTTAAGGTGGCCATAGACGCACAGATAATATCGTACAAAACTAATTTTCGTACGATATTCGGTGCGTGTATGGTGGGAAAAGAGCCGACCGATATCGGCAGAAGACTTGGATATCGGTTGGCTCGTTGATCAGGCTGGACGGAAAATATTGATTGGCTGTATCGTCAGATACAGGTAGAATTCTATTGTTTCTACCTGTATATCTACCTGTATATCTGACGATTCAGCTCTACACGTGTGTATTGAAACAAACTATCTTTCCAAGAAAGATCGTTATTGTTACGTCTATGGCCACCTTTAGACCTATCTAAAACCGGAGCTGATTAAGCTTTAAAGAAATTTTTATGCAGCAGACATGGTGCTTTGTCCCAAAAAAATTAAATTGATCTATCAAATTACTGAGAACTACAGAGAAAACATCCTTGTGTGTGTGCAGAGTCCCGACATTTTTCGTCCCACGGAGATCGGTCGTTTGGTTGATTGGGCAGATTAAAAGATTACTGTCGGCTGCCGATAATATCTCTGCATGTATTGCCAATCGTACGATTTTCAGTGGGAGACTGTCACCAGCTTTGTCGGACATAACTTTCGTACGATTGCTGTCAGGGCAGAACATCGGCTGTTCTGTTCTTTTACTACTTTATTTGATCTGAATGGTTAATGGCAGGTCGGGAGATGGGGAAGATGGAGATTCGAACGATCGGATCTTTGCATCTATGGCCAGCTTAATCGTCATGGCCAGCCTGCCACTGCTTGCAATGATATTGGAGATATCAACTGATATTACAACTGGCTGACTTGTGAATAAGGGCATATTGACTACCAACGTTTGTCAGGTAGCAGTTGTGCTCACAACATTCTGTTATTAGCATGAAACTGTAGTGATTGTAAAAAAAAGAAATTATCACTTATTATACAAATAATGATTTAGATAGGGCTCACTAGTCATGCTTCTATATCCATCAAAAATCCCATCACTGGAAGTAAATAGAAAGAAAACCTACTTTAAGCTATTGTAAAAAGTGGGAATATATTTCCCAAAATAAAATGTTTTTTTCCCCAAATGTTATTAACATAAACACGTTTTCCCCCATTGATAGTACCTCTTTACAACAATTAATTGTTTTAGAATCTGCCCAAGCAAAAAGAGCAAACTTACTTTTTCACTTTAGGATACTTCATTTCAGCTATTATATTTGTTGATCCCTTTAGCTGTTGCTTTAAATGCTGTGGCCACATGTTATCCACCCAGTCAACTGCATCAACCTAGAGGTAGCAATGTATGGAAAGATAATGCTTAGTTTCTTTCCATTAGCTTATTTAGCATTGTATAATATTTTTATTTTACGCATAATAAAAAGAGTATTCCTTTCAACTGAATCAACCCATATATAGATCCCACACGTGACAACCTACCTTGGTCGTCGACTCAGCTCTAAGATTGACAACCTGCCTCTTATTATTAAGTACCTTCTACCCAGTACTATCATTACATGGTAATGTTTGCTAAAAAACTGAACTTTAATAGTATTAGACAAGTGAAAATTTCTTTGATTATTAAAGCCTACATCAGCCTCAAACATTTATTCTAACATGAACTAAACCCCCACACAATGTAGGCCTCTATAAAAAAAGATATTGCATAAAACAGCTCATATGTAAAACCCTGCTTCATGTACATAAACCATTTTCTTAATTTTCTTCCACGTCTTCATCCTCCATTGATCGGCGGCGCATGTGCCGCCAAACGTCGATCGATGGAGTAAGAAGACGGCGCGGGACAAGATGGAAGCTGCGAACCTACACGAAGGGAACTGGAGTTTGGGGGTAAGTGCCAAGTTAGGGGTAATAGCCCAGGGGGGGAGGTAGGCCCGGGGGAGGAGGGAGGGGGGCAGGGGTTTAGCGCCCATGGGGTTGAATTCCCCTTTAAGACATACCATTAAATCCATAAGCCTCCTGCTCACCAGTGGATAGCACAGCAACCCCCAGTGCATGATTAAACATGAAATGATTGTTATGGGGTCCTCCCCATAACAATTATTTCAAAATGCTAACAAACTCCCACCAGGTTCACCTCCATCAGGCTGAGCATGACTGACTGTCCAACCAACTAACACACACGGCAGGAGACGGGAAAATGTGAAAGTAGAAGAAGCCAACACAGTATTTGCTGCTACACGAAGGACAAACAGTTGTGTTGCAGCTAAGATAGCATTTGGTCGATATTCAGATGGCGGGATACATGGAAAAGTGGAGCCGCCTGCGAGTATAAGAACGTTTTTAGAGAACTCTGTGCTTCGAGTATGTACTGTTCTATGTAGTGTCACCACTTGAGAAAGGACTAAAAGGCTTAAAGCATGTGTCTGTAAATACTAATCACAGCATTTTGAGTGTGCTCCTCCTCATTTATTGCCAAGTACAGTGCAACCAATGTTGCAGCTGTTCCTCTGTCTGAGGTTTGAGCTGGTGAACAGTGCATGTGCTTATAGTCCAAGTCTAAGGTATAAAACAGAAATGCAGGTCTTTGACAGCCAGAGTCTGAGGTGGAACACTACAGGAACCAGTTAATCCTACACAAATATAAGCAGTTCCACTTCAATGGCATAGGGCTGCCTGTGGTCCACAAGTTGCAGAGCACAGCTGTAAACCTCTACATCTAGTGTATTTTATATCAACAAAAAGAGAAGGAAACAAAAAGGACCTTGTTTTGTAACTGTATCAATTACTAAACCTCTATAATTCGAACACTTCCCTCAAAAAATAATTTAGTTTCAATTTGTTGTATGGTTTGGAAAAGGATACCCTTATCTTATTGCAGTTGTCCGACTTGAAACTATGTTTACAGTCTTTATGATAAGCTGATAACACCAGGTTAGCAAATTACAATGTTACTTATAATTATGGTTTGGTGAATTTAACTCCTCTCTACTGGATGTAACAAACCATGTGCAACATTCACCTTCAAAGACCTCACAATAAATATTTTTAAAAACTCCTCTCTACTGGATGTAACAAACCATGTGCAACATTCACCTTCAAAGACCTCACAATAAATATTTTTAAAAATATTTATTGTGAGGTCTTTGAAGGTGAATGTTGCACATGGTTTGTTACATCCAGTAGAGAGGAGTTAAATTTACCAAACCATAATAATAAGCAACATAGTAATTTGCTAACCTGGTGTTATCTGCTTATCATAAAAACTGTATAGATAGTTTCAAGTCGGACAACTGCAATAAGATAAGGGTATCCTTTTCCAAACCATACAACGAATTGAAACTAAATTATTTTTTGAGGGAAGTGTTCGAATTATAGAGGTGTAGTAATTGATACAGTTACAAAACAAGGTCCTTTTTCTTTCTTTCTCTTTTTTTTTTATAATTGACTTACACCTTGTGTGGCTGTAGAGTCTGAGTATTTATTAAATTTATTTTAAGAGTTAACCTTTTCCTTCTAATAATATTTTATATCAACAGTCTATTTTCTAAAGGCCAAATCCAGCAGGTTATAGAAATAATATTTAGTAGAAAAAGGAGCATTAGTGAGTGTTTGCCATAAGGCTATTTGGACATGGTCATGTTTCGCTTATATCAAAAACAAATGCAGTTTAATTTTATGGATTCATATTGATTATTAAATATTGATAATTAAATACCTATTTTATTATGCTGGAAAGCACCTGGAGACATTTGCCTTATCTGTATTAATAAAAAACAAAAGAAATGAACAAATACCGATAATAATGAGCAAAACTGTTTATTACCTTTGTCAACATAAAATTCTCTGTAACATGTGTCATGTGACACCAAGTCTGTCTAGCGCAAACAGGTACTTTCTAAACGAAGGGTAAAGTCTGTCACCATACAAAGCTTACATTTCAATCACATGGGGAAGTGACAAATAAACAATCATACAAACAAACAAAACACTTGTCTAAGTGCAACACAAGGATTACAGCTAATTTTAAGAGCAATATTATGAAAAAATATAGAAAAATCCTATTAAGAAATGTATTGTTTTAAAATAAAAGATTTTGGGGGATTGTTATATGAACCAGAGGTCCCTTTTAACAATAACATCAAGTTAAATTCAAGTTTTCCCCCAAAAACTTGGTGTACTTTTAAACAACTTGAATACCTTAGGCACCAAAGCACCAAGGGACAAAAAACAAACTGATGCCCTATGGCAATACAGTCATATGAAAAGGTTTGGGAACCTTTGGGAAACTATGATTTTACAACCTTATCCGTACTTTTTAAAAAGTGCTATTAAAAATTAAGAAAACCGTTGTTGATGAGTCTGCTACTGTTGACAATTATCACAGTAGAACTTTCGATTTGTAGTAACACACTGGTCATGTTTTTGCTTTTTCACACATGGGAAATGGAACCACATTTTGCACTTAGAGCATTCAATCATGTTTTGTTTAGGTCTGTATATATGACAGCTGCAAAACCTTGTCATCTCTATTTTTTTTATCAAAACATTAGCTTTGCATGGTCTGTGAGGAAACACAGGGGGAGCATAGGGCAGGCAGGTGACACAGAAAGGGAGCATAGGGCAGGCAGGGCATGGATGGAACACAGAGGGGGCAGAGGGCAGGCAGGGCATGGAACATAGAAGGAGCATAGGGCAACCAGGTGACACAGAGAAGAAGCATAAGGCAGGCATGGCATGGAACACAGAGGGGGCAGAGCATGGAACACAGAGGGGCAGAGGGCTGGCAGACAGGTGACACAGAAAGGGAGCATAGGGCAGGCAGGGCATGGAACACAGAAGAGGCAAAGGGCAGGCAGGGCATGGAACACAGAGGGGGCAGAGGGCAGGCAGGTGACACAGAGAGGGAGCATAGGGCAGGCAGGGCATGGATGGAACACAGAGGAGGCAGAGGGCAGGCAGGTGACACAGAAAGGGAGCATAGGGGCATAATAAAATCCTACCCCAAGAAAAAAAAACCCTAATGTTACCCAGCACAAGCTAATAGTCAGTCAGTGGAGGACTGTGGCAGCGCTCTTCTCTAGGCAATCACTGTGAAGCCCACCATATGAAGAAGGCGCCGAATACGCAACAAATGTCACGTGACGGAGACGTTCCACGGCCTCTTATCAATCTGGAACTAGCAGCTACCATGGGTTTGCTGGCTACAGTGAATTAGACATTTCCTGACAGTCGGGAACCTTTACCATAGATATTTTGGTCGGTCACGGGGACTGCCTAGTACACATGCATACCTCCCAACTGTCTCTTTTTCGGAGGGACAGTCCCTCTTTTGACAGCTCAACCCGCAGTCCCTCATTTGTACTGGAAAGTCCCTCTTTTCTCTGCACTGAACAGCCAGAAAAAGAAACAAAGTTTCTCACTTAATTGGCTTTTAGCAGAGAGCACAGAACAGCTAACAGGTGCAAATAAGATACTTTGTAACAATTTTGCGACACAAAAAAACAGTTTAGATAAGGAGAAATATTTTCAAACTTTCATAACCTGCCAAGTTTTGTAAAATGAACATGGTAATTAGGGGGTGTGGCCACAGAAAGGGGTGTGCTCAAATTTTTTCGCTGTTCTACGTGTGAAAAAAAATGTTGTCCCTCTTTTTACTTCCAAAATGTTGGGAGGTATGCACATGCGTCAAGCGAGCTCGCGTCTTTATTTGTTATGACTGGTGCTGCATGAAGCCTGCACTTTTACAGCTGCATCGAGGAGTGGGTGATAGACGGAATGTTTCTTTTTCACACGCACCCAACATCCCACCCTCTCTTTTGCGCTCCTATCATGAGAAAAAGTCGTCTCGTAGCAACTATTGGATCGTCCCACCCACTAAAAAGGCCTTTGACACCTGTTCCAGCCACTAATAGAGCCGCTACGTTAATATAAGAGAAGCGCCTTGCCAGCCAATCAGGCACTGGTTGGCGGAACAAGGGCCCAGTTACACTAAGGTTGGCGGAAGAACGTGACCAGTCATTTGATAGAGGGGAAGGGCTTGATTTCCTCCTTGAAATAGCCTCGCCTCTTTGAAGGGGCCTTTATTCTGTTGCTTGTGACGCGCAGCTTTCTTTATTCCAGGGAAGTAGGAACTAGTGCGGCGCGGGGGAGGCGGTGGCTTTAAGCGTGAAATGAGGCGTAGGAGATTTACTTAATAAGGCGGAGGGCCAATGTACCCTGAGTGCGGAGTGGAAACTAAATCCCGCCCGTGCTCCAAACAGCTGCAGGAGGAGGTGTCCTACCCGGAGTGGATTAGCCGGAGTTACGTGGAGCTCATGAGTCTGAACGAGCACTCAATGCAGGCGCTGTCCTGGAGGAAGCTCTACCTGAGCCGGGCCAAGCTCAAAGCCTCAAGCCGAACTTCGGCGCTGCTTTCCGGCTTCGCCATGGTGAGTTGCTCTGCCCTATTTGTAGCCGCGGCTGTCCCCTCACATGTCCTGTACTCGCTGTCACGTGCTCCCCGCTAATAATAGCCCCGTCTTGTGTCTAGCAGCAGCCCCCTGTGTGTATAGTCTCTATATACTGCTCATATACTGCTCACATACTGACATTACCCTGTTATGTGCGACCTGTCACTGCTCCTCAGTATTATTGCGCCGCAGTTGGACAGATAGACCGTGAATAAAGTACCCCCTACTGTAAAATATAAGGATCTTATAAGTTACCGTGGAGTTTCATTACAGCTCATGGAACTCCGAGGTAACTTCTAATAGCCTCGTATTTTGCGACTGGGGGTACTTTATTTATTATAATACACATGTTTCAGTGAGTGGTGTGACAGAAATGACATCAGAACTCACCGTTTATAACTGATGACATCAGAACTCACCGTTTATAAGGATATAATTTACAAAATATTCAAAGCTTGTGTGTATTATAAGGCTGCCATGTACAGGATATTCACCACTCTTTCTGCTACTTTTGAGCCCTTGTTCCATGGCTGCACCAACCCTCCTTGTTGCTCTGACAGCTGAAGTCACAGAGAATATTTCACACATTGTAGAGATATTGACTCCCACTAACTTTGTACCCGAGTTCCACCTTGGTTAGAACTGTCTCTGCAGAGGTACAAATTCACACTTCCATAACTTGATGAGTGTTTTATTTTTATTTCCCCCCCCCCCAAACACAACAGGAATTTAATAAAGAAAGATTATAGTTGACGACAAGTAGCCCATATCTTTATATGTATATAATTTTTTTTTTATAATGATTTCCTTTTCTTTGTAGCAATAAAACAATACCTTGTACTTGATGGTAACTACTAAGGTGCATGAATCCGCATTGGTGGCAAACCAATACTATTGGGTTTACTTTATGTTTATTTGTTTTTTAGCAAATTCAAAGAATGGTGATCCATATTTCAGAAAGATTTTGAGGGACTAAATGAGGGCTATGTGCGGTACACTCCTGTTCACGATGGACATAATGTTATCTCTAACCTGTGTGTTCGTACAGGTCTAGTTGCCTTTATAACGGAAAATTAGACATGATCACTGTTTTCCTTATCATTCCTTATCTAAATTACCAAAGACCTAAAGGTTGGTACTATAATGACAGGTTCAAAGGGTTTTATTATGTTGTGCTTACTGCAGTTTATGTCTGCACATAGGGATGCAGCAATGCATGACTGTTCAGTTAACCTCGAAGATTCAGGGTCAATACTTGACATTCTAAGTGTTTGTAGCGCAGACTTCTAATATTTGTGTTACTGCTTCAATGTAAAGTGCACTCAGTGGGTACCACAAATGGACCCTCCTATTTCCTATGTACATACCCTAGATATTCTGAAGATCTCAGTTTGCATGTGAGTGTTGTGTGGTATAGGAGATTAGATCTGACAGCTCTCAAGAGCACTTGGAGATGCTACTTCTCACATGCAGTTTTGCACAAAATTTACAATCGATCCTATAAAGTATAGAATCCAAAATATGAACCTCATCATAGCTTTACATTTGCATCAGCAATCCTGCAATCAGTCAGACATATTCGTTTTTAATCTATTCCTTAAATCTGCTTAGAGTTTGGCATTGCTACCTTGCAGCACTTGGGTGCTAGTTTGAATTCCAGCCAGGGCATTTCCATTACCATATAAAACAGGAGTGCATTATGTATTGTAATACACACGTTGCATCAATAAGCACCATTAATAAGGATATAATTCACGAGCCATTAATATCCTGTTAATTATATACTGCTTGTATTTTGCCGGAATCTGTTTGAATTAATTATAATGGTAGAAAAAATAATTGCTTAAAGAGGTTTTTCACCTTTTAATGAACTTGTAATATGGTGTAGAGAGTGATATTCTGAGACAACTTGCAATTGATCCTCATTTTTTATTATTTGTGGTTATTGAGTTATTTAGTTTTTTATTCAGCAGCTCTCCAGTTTGCAATTTAAGCAATCTGGTTGTTAGGCTTCAAATTACCCTAGCAACCATGCATTGATTTGAATAAGAGATTGGAATATGAATAGGAGAGGGCCTGAATGGAAAGATGAGTAAAACAAAGTAGCAATGACAACACGTTTGTAGCCCGATAGAGTATGTTTTTAGATGACCCCCTTTTTAAATCTGCAAAGAGTCAGAAGAAAACTATTATAACTATTTGTTTGCTGTAGTCATAAAGTCTACAGCACTGTCTCTCAAGTACACGACTGCTGGACTGCTGAAACTGTGTGCTCAGCTGATTAACAGCGGAATGGTGAGTTCAAATTGCATTGCTTTTAAAGGGTTTGTTTTGGAATATTTACTGTTTGAATGTCGCTCTCCAAGATAATTTATGGTCATTAACTTTCCTTAAGGCTTCCCAGACCAATTTACATGGCATTTTTATTTTTTTTATAATGAACCACACCTCAACGTGTAATATACTGGATATATGGGACAGCTTTGTTTTAAATACATGCAATGTTTTTTGGCTTTATTTCTTTTTATTCATTAACTGTAACAGATTTTGGTAATCTCTTTTAGAGCTTGTTATTAAGATATATGTGCAATCAGGCAGTTGTAGATGTGAGTTGTGTTTTTATGCAGAACAGATGCAGGGGCGTCTGCAAAAGCATTGGCAGAAGTTGAATGAATGTAGCCTTAGCTCAAACAAACCACCTGCGATACACATACAAACTTGTCATGTTCTGCCTCAGTTCTTCTTAAAGGACACCTGTTGCCAAAATATATTATCCCCAACCAAAGGTGTGGGCTAAATAGAGCCCACACTCCGGATGGTGGAAACAGTAGTTTTTTTTGTTTTTTCTAATTGCCAGCTACCGGAGCCATCCACATTTATTATGCACATGCGTGTGCCCCAACATAGCCACTCGAATTGGGAGCTCCCTTCCGATGCTGATGGCCTAGCCTGATAGGGGGCATTTAAAATAAAACTACTGTTATATTTTGGCAACAGGTGTCTTTTAAGCAGGTAGCAGTTTCCCTACTTCTGCAGTATGCAGTCTAATAGTTTATTTTAAAAAGTATCCATGAATACACGGAGCCACACACTCAAATTATGCAGTTAGGGAGCTTGCCCCATTTATTGCTTCACCAAAAATAAAAAAAAATCGTTTCAGGGGGGGGTGTACAGGAGGATGACGATAAAAGTATCCAACATTGGAAGGATCAGAATGTGACAAAGTTATAACATCATAATAGTGCATTGATCTCAACATAGTGACATGTCCCCACCTTCCCCATAACAGTTAATACCAGTCTTTAGGCAAAATATTGCTTTGTGCTATAAATGCAGTTCACCCTTCTCTATGTAATAGGCCAGTTAGCTGACTTACTACATGTTCATGAGCTGAATTATATAAAAAAAACATTAAGGATATCATACCCCACAGTATGTGGAGCCCATAGGTAGGCAGGGGGCATACAAATGTCTTGGAGAGAAACATCTGTCATGTAGGCTTCCAGCTGGACAGTGTTGATATAAACCATCTTCACTTGTTCTTCAAGCTAAGTATCTACAACCCACAGTGTAACAGGTGCTGATTCTGCCATGAGGCAGGTTGGAGAGAGATTTGGGGTTTTCCCTTTTTTATTTCTGGAAATGCATCCCTTTCACACAGCAAAATTGCTTTCTTTGAGTATTCTAACCCACACCCAGCCAAAATGTACTCTCCCTCTGAGAAATGTACCTCTGCACCTAACTGGAGACACGTGTAATATGGGTAGACTATACAATACATACATGTTTTATTACAAGCTTCCTCCTTTCTGTTTCTAAGTCTTTGATGCTTGTTGGGTTTTGAGCTACATTTCTTACATTGTGTTCTTTCTGCAGACAGTTTTGTTTTTTGGGTGTTGTTGGACGTTCCAGACCTAGCTCTCTGTGTTAAGCTTCTGCATACTTTAGGATTATGAAATGCAAGTATTAATAGATTAGGACAGATCCATAGTGAGGATTAGCTCTGGGGTTTAATTTAAGGCTTTAGCCAAAATACTTCTTTCATCTAAAGTTATTTTTCCCATACATTTTTGTTCATTTCTGTAAAATGTACCCAATACATATATACAATGTTGTCAGTTGAAGCTATGTATCTCTCCTGATTTCTCTCAGCAATAAGCATAGGGGTTAGTCACTTGTTTTCAGAAATCATGAAAACTTGCATTCCCCCGCCTAGTAAATGTATAAGAGCTACCTTTATAAATTACTGCCTCAAACCCAATTCCTGTCTCTCTTAATTCAGCTTTGTGTCAAGTTATTATGATAGTGTTAGATCTAATATATCTTCTAGGCAAAGGGACTTCCCCCCCCCCCCCCCCAGTAATGTGTTAGACTTAGGGGCACATTTACTAAGGTTCAAAGTGAATTTTCGAATTCAAAAACTTAGATAATAGTAATTTTTTGGTACTTCGACCATCGAATAGGCCAAAATTCGATTTGAATTGAAAAAACTTCAAATATTCAACCATTCGAAAATCGAAGTACTGTCTCTTTAAAAAAACGTTGAATTCGCCACCTTAAACCTGCCGAATAGCTATGTTAGCCTACGGGGACCTCCTAGAACCTATAGCCAATATTTGGTTAAATTTTTAGAAGTCGAAGTTTTTCTTTTGAAAATCGTTCGATTGATTTTAATTCTATCAAAAACGGCTAAATTCAAACAAAAAAAACTTTGACTATCGAATTTTTGAAATTCGATGGTCGAATTTCGAAGTTTTAGCACTTTGAAATTCGACCCTTAGTAAATGTGCCCCTTAATGTCCATTGAATGCTGATTCATGAATGAAGAAAGATCTTTACAGGGGTTGTTCATCTTCCAAACACTTTTTTCAGTTCAGTTGTTTTCAGATTGTTCACCATAAACAAAGACTTTTTTTAAGTTGCTTTTTATCTTTCATTTTACTGTTTTTCCAAAATTGAATGTAGTTTAATGTTCGTATCTCTAGTGTTTCAGTCTGGCAGCTAAGTGATCCAGGAGCATCTGAACTGTAACAATCTGCTACATTTAGTTGATACATTTCTCAGTAGCATCTGTGGAATATTGGCAACTATTGTATCAATTCTTACAGCTGCCTTTAATGAAACTCGTGGAATTCTGCTCAGCAGGGACAAAATGTATCAACTAAATGTATCAATTTAAAACAGCCTTCCTCTGAATCAACTAGAATAGGGGTAGGCTACCTGCGGCTCCAGAGCCTAATGCGGCTTTTCATCCTGTTTGCTGCGGCTTGGTCTTTCGGCTTTACCTGCCACGTTGTCTATACAGCCCTCACACTTGCTGTTGGCTTCTTCAGTGGTAAGCTTACAGTTAGCTTACCGTGGTCGCACACTCAGGAAGCCGCCAGCAGCTGCAAGGGCTGTATAGTAGTGATGTGCGGGTCAGGCTTTTCCTGACCCGCACCCGACCCTAACCCGCCCTGCTCCAGCCCGCACCCGTGATTCCGGGGTCATTTTATTGACCCGCGTCGCCCTGCCCCACCGATGACATCACAAAAGGGGCGGGCCGAGCTGATGCAAGACTATAAAACAGGAAGTCGGAAGCCGTTATTTGAAGGTGGCTCAACCAGCACCCGCCTGCCACCCGCGAGGAGCAGTGCGAGGTCTACCCCGACCCGTGGGTCCCGCGGGTATCGGGTCGGCCCGCACATCACTACTGTATAGACGTCCCATGAGTGACAGGCAAGACCGAGCAGCAGCAAGTTGATTCTTTCTGGTCCTTACCGTGGTCACACACACAAGACAAGACAGGGAAATTCAGCATGCAGCTTCAGAAACAGAAGTCACATTAAACAGATGAGGACACTAGCATTTAATAGGGCTATTCAGTGTTTAATTTATATCAAAGTAGGCCTACACATGCACTTCTGTTTGCTGTATTCTGTTGTTGTAACAATTAAAATTAAGAAAAGGTTAAAACTTTAAAAGTTTATAAGCTGTGTTATGTTTTGCGGCTCCAGACTATTTTTCTTTAGTGGAAGAGGGGGCAAAATGGCTCTTCTCATACTAAAGTTTGCTGACCCCTGAACTAGAAGTTAGGCAGGTTAAAATAGAGTTATAAGGTTGAAGTTGATGGGCATGTCTTTTTTTTTTTTTTTTTTTTTTTTAACCGACTTACTATGTAGCTATGTTACTGTGTGTATAAGAAAAACAGTCAAAAAACAGAAAACACAAAGTAATTGGGGGGGGGAAAGGTCTTTATTCCTGGTGAACTATCTAAAACCAACTGAACTGAAAAATGTGTTTGAAGGTGAACAATCCAAAATAATGTTAATAGTGAAGATTATCTTATTAAAATGATGTATAATTTGTATGACGCTTATATAATATCTTTACCATAGATCCCTTTAAAATAGGGATGCACCGAATCCACTATTTTGGATTTGGCCGAACCCCCGAATCCTTCTCGAAAGATTCGGCCAAATACCGAATCTGAATCCTAATTTGCATATTCTTATTGGCGGTGGGAAAACATTTTTTACTTCCTCATTCTCTGACAAAAAGTCACGTGGTTTCCCTCCCAGTCTCTAATTTGCATATGCAAATTAGGATTCGGGTTCGGCCGGACCGAAGGATTCTGTTGAATCTGAATCCTGCTGAAAAAGGCGAATCACAAACTGAATCCTGGATTCGGTGCATCCCTACTTTAAACATTCCTACTTTGTTAAATCTGCCCATCTTTTGTCACATTTTATTTTGAAAAATATCAAATGACCAGGTTGTTATGTTCAGTGAATGAAGCAGGAATTCAGATTAAAAAACCATAACATATAAAGACCTGTTACGTTTTAGAAGTATTCGATCTTACTCTTTCTGCTGCTTTGCTGCAAATTTATTGTTTGGAATGTTCATTAGTCCTAATCATTATACCAAAGGCTGTAAATTTCTTGTGTTTGCCACTAATCATTTTACTAGACACTTAAAAACTAGACATTCCTAAATATCTCGACAATTTTAGAGCAATAACAAAGGGTATGATTTGTCACCCACATGAAATCTCTCCAAAAATCCTCTTGACTAGAGTCTGGGCAAACCTTTCCATACGTCTGTATTGGAATCACTGTATCCACATTTACATTCAGCAATCTTGTGAACTCACATGAACGGGGTTATGTAGTAAAAGGCACTAAGTTTGCTCTGGAGCAGTAACCCATAGCAACCAATCAGCAGGTAGGATTTACTGATCACCTGTTTAGAAGCAAATATCTTATTGGTTGCTCTGTGTTACTGCCTCTGGGCAAACTTAGTGCATTTTATTACATATGGGGGAAAGTTTTATATGTGGCAATTCCAATACTGACAAAGTGCCATGTGTCGTTGCCCTTGGGGAGGTGAATTTTCTCCAGCTCAGCTGGAATGCTGAATGCGCTTTATCAACAAATCTTGTTTCTTGACACAAGATCTGCCTGTATTAAAACAGAATTTTCTACTGAATTTCTAGCATCAGTTTTGGGTTCTGTTTAGCTGAAACCCAATTTGCCTCAATCTTCACAATATCTCCAATGAACTGATACACACTGTTCATGTATGTGGTATATCATGCACTTTATAAATGAGTGGAATTTTGCTTATTTGTTAGATTCTTTCATAGCTAGATGCTTTCAGGCCTGCACATCTGTCTGGTATACTTATTGTCTGTCTCCCAAATTATTTCCTTTCTCTTTATAGGTGGCAATGGTGGAAGTTCAGCTAGAACCAAATCATGCCTACCCTCCTGGACTTCTTATTGCATTCAGCGCCTGTACCACTGTTCTGGTTGCTGTCCATTTGTTTGCACTCATGGTAAGCACCTGCATTCTCCCCAACATAGAAGCAGTGAGCAACGTACATAATCTCAATTCTGTGAAAGAGTCGCCTCATGAACGTATGCATCATCACATCGAATTGGCCTGGGCGTTTTCCACCGTCATTGGGACGCTCCTGTTCCTGGCAGAAGTCGTTCTTCTTTGTTGGGTAAAATTTCTACCAGTGAACAGTCCAAAGATATCTTCCAATGAAACTTCTGCTGTTAGCTCTGGCCAAGCAGCTGCCATTACCTCCACAGCGATCATGGTCCCATTTGGATTAGTTTTCATAGTGTTTGCTGTTCACTTTTACAGATCATTAGTCAGCCATAAAACTGACCGTCAGTTCCAGGAGCTGAATGAATTAGCAGAGCTGGCTCAACTTCAGGATCAGTTGGATCACAGGGGGGACCCAGTACAGTCCCCAGTTCATTATGCATGAAATAGCATTGTCATTGGATAGGCCAATGTTTCTGTCTTAGGCTGTATTCAAAACACAAGGTCCAGTGGTTAAAGATCTCTGCTCTGAACTAAGACTTTGTAACAAGAGTGTCTGTGCAATATGAGGCAGAAATTATTTACAGGGGTTTTCCTATCTTCTCTGAGTATGCTCAATCTGCAACTAGAGTGTGAGGATTGTCTCCTCACACTCTATCCACCAAAGATTCTGTTCTTTGCTATGTAGTTCCTTGTCTAGGCACTACCTGCAGGCCATGCATATATTTCTACAGGGACATACAAACCCAGTTGTGCTCCCTCGTTGCTGTTAAAGAGCAAGGTTAGGGACCATAAATGATGTAGACTGTTTTAACTGCCTGAGAGTGCTGGTTTGCCCACTATTCATTCAGAGGCACATTTATCAAAGGTCAAATTTCAAATTCATGCGAGTCTTTAAAAACTCCCATGAACTTGAAATTCAACCAATTGAAAGTTATCAAAAAAAAATAATAAATCGACCCGAAAACGCGAATCGAATTTGATTCGAATTTAAAAATCTCAATTCAAGTTTTTTATTTTCTCCGAATTGATCCCTGGATGTCTCCCATTGACTTATACAGCAATTTGGCAAGTCTTATTTGCCAAATAGTTGAATTTCGAGTTCTTAAATGGCCAGAGTATGATAAATCTCGAAAATCGAATTCAAATTTTTTGAAAAACTAGAATTGAATTTGAATAACTCCCTAGTGGAATTTGACAGTTTTGACCATAAAAAAACACTCGAACATCCAAATTTCGAATTTGAATTTTCAATTTGACCCTTGATAAATCTGACCCTCAGAACCAGGAGTTGTCTCAAATATAGTGGGGAAGAGACCTCCTGCTAATAGTTTCAATTCCGGCATGCTAAGTTTTGTACTTAATGAACACATTAGTTTTATTTGCTTTATTTACTGTTTACGGATAAGCAGCAAATTATTTTGCATGAATGACACTGTAGCATGCAGAGGAGCTAATTACATTATTCTACTGCATGCAGTAATTAAGTCACTGGAGTGCTCTCTCAATGCTGTGCATAGCTTGTGCATGTGTATATATATAAATGCAGTAACTATATATTGGATATAGGTGTTGCCATTTTGCTAAGGAATGTTGCGCTTTAAAAGAGGAAAAAAAAAGTCCTTGTTGCAGGAAGTGCCTTCAGTGTATTGTGTGCTGGTGCATTGCACGAATGGATACATATTGCTTGCTTGCATTTATACAATTTTTAATATTAAATCCTATTAGTGCCAAGGCAAAAACTGTCTGCAAGCATAGGTCCAATGGGCTTTTGCAGAGAGCATTCTAGTCCTTCATGTGAGGAAGGCACGGGGTTTTCAGTATAAACTGTGCCCCTCCCATAAAATCAACATGATTGCAAAAAATGTCCATTCGTTTTTGATATTGCGTCATCATATTCATATTGTATTCAAATTTCCTTGTTGGTAAGGGATTACTTACGTAGAAAAAATAACATTATTTTGGAACAAAAAGGTCTTAGCCAAACAATTCAAAGGACAATTTTGTATTTTTATATATATATATATATATATATATATATATATATATATATATATATATATATTATATATATATATATATATATATATATATATATATGTGTTAAGAAAGAACTTATGCATTTATTAAAAGAAAAACTGTGATGTTACAAACATGAAATGCTTGTGTGTCATAGAAGCTGCTGTTAAGTGTGTGTTTTATGTAACTGTGAAGCAAGTTATTAATGAAAGTTGAAACAGGACAAGACATTTAAAGGGAAGATATACCATGTTCTCAAGAATTGTTTAAAAGGGCCGGTTCACCTTCAAACAACTAGTTGTTTTCAGATAGATCAACAGAAATAATTACTTTTTCCAATGACTTTCTATTTTCTGTGTGTGACTGTTTGATTTTCTAATATTGAAGTGTCAAGTGTCTATTTTTCACCTTCTGGTGCAGCTCTGGGAGGGGGGTCGCCGACCCTGTAAACTGTTCTATATTGATACATTCAGTTGATACATTTCTGATCGTTGTCCCTGCCGATCAGAATAACTGGGTTTCATTACAGGCAGCTGTTAGAATTGATACAATAGTTACTAATACTCCAGAGATGCTGCTGAGAAATGTATCAAATCAATGTTGCAAAATTGAACAATTTAGAGTCTGCGCCTGAATTACTGAGCTGCCAGACTCGCACACAAACATTCAACTTTAAACTTAGATTTTGGAAAGACAGTAAAAAAATAAATAATGGAAAGTAATTGAAAGTCTTTATTTCTAAAAACAACTGAATTGAAAAAGCGTGTTTGGAAGGTGAACAACCCCTTTAATGTAGCATTTATTTTATATTAGGTGATCGTGTATCACTGCCTAATATACTGCAAACAGAAGATTCTGTCTCTGAATATTTGCTGCAACCCACAAAATCAGAAGCATTGTCCAAGATGCACATTCTAGTTTGTATAATGTGTGTCTTACAAAGCATTCGCATACACATTCTTCGCATTCAGAAACAGAGGAGGCATTTTCTTCACATACCGTGAACTACCCCCCGTATATATAAGGGAAATATGTAGTGGAAGAATTGACTTGACTAGTAACATAACTATTGACTATAGTAACATAAATTGAGTATATTTTCCTTTGGATAAAAACCATTACAATTTCAATCACTTTTTAATTTCTGTTAAACACCTCCTGTATTTTATGGTCTGAGCAAAAGCTTTTACACGTTGTGTATTTTATGTTCACGAGTTGAAGCATTGTTATTAATAAACACTTTTTTTTTTTTTTTGCAGACTGTGTATTGGAGTGCATGTAAAATATAAAATGGGAATGGAAGAAGCATTAGTGTGTGTGTGTGTATAAAAACCATGAGAACAGAAAGGGATTTTAATGAATATTTGTTTCAAAGTTCTGGAAGGTTGGCTCCAGCCCATATTGTAAACATTAGCCATACATGTGATTGGCCAGATTGCAGTCAGCACTAATCTTGGTTGTCAACAGATGCCAAGAGATTACAGCACCTTCTGATTATGAATTTGTTGATGACCCTTTATGTCCTTATCGGAGTTATTGGCAAACCATGAGACCAAATACCAATGACTACATGGTTTCTTAAAGGGATACTGTCATCAGAAAACATGGTTTTTTTTTTTCAAAACGCATCAGTTAATAGTGCTACTCCAGTAGACTTCTGCACTGAAATCCATTTCTCAAAAGAGCAAACAGATTTTTTTATATTCAATTTTGAAATCTGACATGGTGGTAGACATTTTGTCAATTTCCCAGCTGCCCCTGGTCATGTGACTTGTGCCTGCACTTTAGGAGAGAAATGCTTTCTGGCAGGCTGCTGTTTTTTCTTCTCAATGTAACTGAATGTGTCTCAGTGGGACATGGGTTTTTACTATTGAGTGTTGTTCTTAGATCTACCAGGCAGCTGTTATCTTGTGTTAGGGAGCTGCTATCTGGTTACCTTCCCATTGTTCTTTTGTTTGGCTACTGGGGGGGGAGGGAGGGGGGTGATATCACTCCAACTTGCAGTACAGCAGTAAAGAGTGATTGAAGTTTATCAGAGCACAAGTCACATGACTTGGGGCAGCTGGGAAATTGACAATATGTCTAGCCCCATGTCAGATTTCAAAATTGAATATGAAAAAGTCTGTTTGCTCTTTTGAGAAATGGATTTCAGTGCAGAATTCTGCTGGGGCAGCACTATTAACTGATGCATTTTGAAAAAATTTTTTTTCCCATGACAGTATCCCTTTAAACTACTTTGAGAAGGGCTTGTAAACATAGTAAAATCAGGCAAAACTGCAATATTTCCCAATAGCGGTTCACAGATGGGGTGTAGTTTCAGAAACACAAAGCAGTTGACGAAGAACCCCTCTTCTTATATAATACCTACTTCCCTATTATGAATATTTGTTTTGCCTTTGACATAATTCTACTAGACAGGGCTGTGGTTGGCTTTTGGTAGCCCCTATGTAGATTGTCGGCCTACAGAAGACTTTTTTTTTGGCAGTAAATCTGTTTTTTATGCAACTAAAATTTGCCAGTAATTCAAAAGTTAGCACATGTTGTGAGGTACAAGTCACTGGTTGGTGGTCACTGCCTTAAAGTGATGCTGACGCTAAAAAAAAACTACTTTTTTGAAATATGAATGTACATTAAAAATTACCTATAGGTCACGTTCATTGTCTGTTTTTGTAAATAATTTTTAGTTGAAAACCTGACTGTTTTACCAAGCTGACTGTCCCATCTCAGCCTGTCAGTTATAGTTTCTAATGCTAACGGACTCCTGCTTCACACATATGGCAGCCCTCTCATAGACTAGCACGGGGAGTCAGATGGGTGATGTAAAAGCTTTGAGCAAATACGTTATGGCAAAATTATAAGTAGCAAACAAAGGCAATACTATGATAGGCGTAAAAATGGTTTAATTTCTGGTGTCCATATCTCTTTAAGGCTGCCATTCTCTGAAACCAAGGGCCCTAACCTGAACCATGGAGGACCGCCCCAGACTGTGTTCTTCTTGCCAAACACTACACTACACTCCCTGACTATTCCATCTAACTTCCAAATGGTGAAATGGCATTCATCACTGCAGTGGATATGTTTATACTGCTCCATGGTCTGATGGCAGTGACCTTTACACCATTTTATACAAAGCTTAGTAGATTTTTTTGCCTCTTATCGCCCATAAAAATTCATGCTCTCTATGAATAGTTCTGACATTGCTTCTGGTGACAGTTTGAAAATCACAGACGTTCCAACTGAGGCCATGACAGTTCAGATGGTAAATTCCACCTGGTAGGAACAAATTCTGGGAGGTTCTCGCCCTTATTCACATCATACCCCATGCACTCTTTGCTCACTCCAGTTAGGGGTATACATGCAGATGACTCAACATAGAGACATGAGCTCCTTCAAACACTATTGGAACATTAAAAAAAGCTTTTTTTGCAGGGGAGGGGGAGAGTCCAGAAAGTATTTATGCACCTTCTCTATGTAAGTTTAACTGAATGAGCTTGTGTTAAAAAAAAATGAAAAGTGTATATTTTCCCTATAATGCAGGAGCAAGGTTGTGAGTCTATTGGGGTATGTTTGCTCAGCTGCAACAATCGTATGTGTCTGATCACTGTAATAAGGCAAATATATTTCTTCTGAAGAACTAAATCACACACACACTTTTTATTTATTTATTTATTTATTTATTTTTAATCTCTAAACATTTACAAAACGGTGTCCCTTTAAGCTGCTGTTCGGGAAATGCTATTCCCCTGCTTACCCGTCTCCAAGGAAATGATCTCAAAGTTAATTCCTCCTTGTTATTCACACACAGCTTAACCTCAGGCTCTGCTGCAGAAATATACCATTTATACAGACTCATTGTATTGGCAGGCTGGGTCAATAATTGCTACACATGCTGTAACTTATACTGTGAGAGATTGACACTCAATATGGTAAAATTTATGGTAAAATATGGTAAAAATGTAGGGACCAGTGTAATCAGGGCCGCCATCAGGGGGGGACAGGGGAGAGCGTTGTAGGGGGCCCCGCCACACCACACCACACTGACTTGATTAGCCGGGCTCCCCATCATTGTGAGAGCTGCTGACTTCGGGAAAGCATGGACGTTTAAGGGGTCCTGGCCACCAATTTTCTTAGAATGTGGGAGGGGGGCCCTGGCCACCAATTTTGGTCAGCATACACTTTCTTTGTTAGCCCAGCTCCTCACTTGTCCTTATCTTTTTCAAATGGGTGCACGCCATTCCATGTGTTCACCTACACATGTTTTACAAAGTAGAATATAAAGAATTGGCAGTACTCCCAGGCCTTGTATAAAACCGCCTTTATTCTTTCATATAGCAGCAGCTGCCCAGCTGCGGTGGGCGCAGCCCAGGGGGCCCAGGAAATTTTGTCATATGGGGCCCTGCGATTTCTGATGGCGGTCCTGAGTGTAATGATCACAACCTGCCCCCTTTTCTCTGCAGCCATCACAGACTCTTCTGCTGTCGGCAATAATTAAAAAGCTAATGAATGCCTTTGCTTTCCCTAGTGCTTTATGTTGTGCTGGACACACAATGGGCTCAGGTACCTTGATGTTCTTTCTGTTACTGTGAAGCCATTTGCTGAAGTACTGTAAGGGGCCCGGAGGCTCAGCCAGGAGTAGCGGACCAAGGAGGAAGCACAGTTCAATAATACATGGTACAGATAGGGATAAGGCAGAAGAATGGTTGATTCAGGCAGCGAAGGTTCAATAGTGATAATCAGGCAAGGGTCAAACACCGGAATCAATAGAAGGAATCAGAATAGCGCACCCAGGAACACACAAGGTAGAACCTATTGTAGGGCAATGACAGCAGTGCTCCAGCATCTTTTATAGTTCTCCTTTGGCGCCTAAAACCGACGCAGTGACGTCATGACGCTGCGTTTCTATGCTGGCGTCCAATCCGACGCTGGCGCTTTGGCGCTGGCGACCAATCCAAAGTGACGTGTCTGGTGTGATGTCACAGAGCTGCACCCAGGAGGAACCGCATGGAGACGCCACCATCTTGAATGCCGCCATCTTGGGACGCCAGGTAAGACTTCTTTACAAGTACATAGTTTAGTTCTTGTCATTGTTCACACTTGTGACTTTGTGGCCGCACATAACTATAGTTCCCCATAGTGTGGAAATCAAACCTTGTGATATGAATAATCTTCTGTCTATTGTGAGTCAGGGCAAACTGCCTGCTCTGGCTTCTACTTTATTAACTGTAAAGCAAGTATTAATCATCAGGGAGGAATCGACAAAAGTGCACTAAAGTGAAACTCCTTTATTTTGTACACTTTGGAGTTAAACTGTAGTTCCAGAACACCACTGGAGTACACCAAATTGTTAAAGGAATCATTCAGTATACAAATAAAAACTAGGTAAATAGGCTGTGCAAAATAAAAATTGTTTTCAATATAGTTATTTAGCCAAAAATGTAATGTATAAAGGCTGGAGTGACTGGATGTGTAACTTAATAGCCAGAACACTACTTCCTGCTTTGTAGCTCTCTTGGATTCTGTTGCTTTTGAATCTGAGCTGAATGCTGAGGATCAATTGCAAACTGAACAGTTATGTCCCTTGTGTAGCCAAAAATGTAATGTATAAAGACTGGAGTGATTGGATGTCTAACATAATAGCCAGAACACTACTTCCTGCTTTTCAGCTCTCTTGGTTTCCACTGATTGGTCACCAGGCAGTAACCAATTAGTAACTTGAGGGGGGGGGGCACATGGGTCATATCTGTTGCTTTTGAAACTGAGCTGAATGCTGAGGATCAATTGCAAACTCACTAAACAGTTATGTCCCATGTGGCCCCCCTTCAAGTCACTGACTAACTCAGAGTTATAGAGCTGAAAAGCAGGAAGTTGCTTTTACATTTTTGTATAACTAACTATATTAGAAACATTTTTATTTTGCACAACCTATCTATTTACTTCGTTTTTATTTTTACACTGAACTGTTTATTTTAGTGTACTTTTTGGCATGTTGTTGGCCTTAATAATGCAAGATTTAGAAAGCTGGTATTAAACTGATGAAATTGCTTTACTCCAACTTACTTTTTGAAAGAAAAAAATACATTTTGTTATTAAAAAAAAGAAAGAAAACGTTTTGTGAACTAGTCATTTCATCATTCTCTGTTGTAGAGTCCCCCCTCAGTCGGTGATGTTCACTATTAGAGCTTCTCTCTGAAGCTGTTGAAACAAAACAAAGACTGGTGGCCATAAGACCTGCTCTCATTTGTTGTCAGAGTGTTATTAATTATATTGTAATTAGGCTGCACCAAATCCACTATTTTGGATTCAGCCAAACCCATGAATCCTTTGTGAAAGATTTGGTCAAATATCAAACTGAGTCCTAATTTGCATATGCATATACTAATATAATAATAATTAGAGGAGAGAAGTGCATAGTTGAAAATATCCTTTTACTTACCCCTCGGTGCAGATTCAGGTTCGTAGTTCACCACAACCATCTTCTGGGTCTTTGGTAATCTGAGACTGGCGAAGTGGCGCATGCACAGTTGGAGCAGTTTACTGGTTTGCGACAACTGTGCATGTGCCGAAATGGATGGAAATTGCTGGAAGAAGACACGAAGACCCGGAAGATTGCTGCAGTCAACTGAGGTCCCTGAATCTGCACCAAGGGGTAAGTTAGGGGCTTTTCCCTGGAGGGACAGCTTGTCTGGGAGGGGTGTGGAGGGAGGGGGGTCTACGTAGGCTTTGGGGAAGGGATTTTTGTAGTTACGGGTTGAATTCTCCTTTACGGATTTGGAATCCTGCATACCTAATAATTGTAAAGGTCCAAACCCTCCCCAAGTGTACTGGCACACGGGAAGATTTATCGCCCACATTAAGATCTGCACTACTACCAGCAATAAATCTCCCTGGGATGCTTCTGAGGTAAGGCAACTTTGGAAAATGAAATGCCTTGTATGTTTTCCCATCTGCGATTTACTGTATTGCTAATGGGGAATCATTTCGGGGAGATTTGCCAGCCATGGCATAGCAGATTTAAGCATGAGCAACAAATCTCCCCATGTGCCAGGACCCTAATGGATTTTGGAGTGTTGAATTATAAGTGTGAACTGGAAGCCATTGTGAATGTTCTAGGCTATGACTAAGGGAATTGGCCCCGAAACACGTTGGGACCACAGCCTGGTGCAATAAATTACATATTAATCCAAAGTGCCGCCTATCTAGCCTTATGGTGTACTGGTACAGTTGGCATGCTGGAGGCTGAGCACCTGGGACTAACACAGGGTGGAGAGTATCATGTGAAGAGGTAACTCAGATGTCTTTTTTTTGTTTTCCATTGCGAGCATTGTGAATGTTGGCCTTGCCCAGTGAATGGATTAGAACTTGGCACAGGGCTCAAGAACACATTTATTGTAGATTAATTTAATATTTCCAGTTACCACAACATGTGAAAAAATAACCTTCCCTCAGTGCTTTGTACCCTCTTGTTTGAACTGTGAATCAATGTCTTGCAGACTCTGGCAATGATCATTCATGCTCTCCAAACAAGGGTTGCTGTGCCTCTTTCAAAACTCCTTCAGGATCCGCTACTTTCACCTAGACAAACAGAAACATATAATAAGCTATATAGAACTTATGGGGAATTTAGATGTTACATATGGTTTTAACATTACTTTTAGAATATAATTCCAGTATTTGTTTAGCTGTTCTCTGGGTCTGAAAACTGATATAATATAGCAGAATTCATTTCACCTTCAGGTCTGTTAATCATTTGGCTCCTGCTACATTGTTGCAAGAGTTAGGAAAATGTAATCAGGCAGAAACATACTGCTTTTAACCGTAAATACATTTAGAAATAACTTTTAAATCCCTGAAAAACTTTAATGAATGTGTATCGGAAAATTGCATAGAATTACAGAATATTTCTTTTCATTAGGCCAAAAAACACATCTTTTTCGAGTGAAGGCACCTTTTAATTCTAAGAGGCACATTTATCAAGGGTCGAATTTCGAAATTGTGAGGTTTTTTTTTTTTTTTTATAACTCACATGAAATTGATTTTATTCAAAATTCGGGGAGGTCATTTATTTAAAAAAAAAATTGAATATGCAAAACTCGGACGAATTTTACCGACCCGAAAACTGGAATTAAATTTGATTCTAATTCGACTAAACTCGATTCAGGTTTTTTTTCTCCAAAAAAAACCACGAATGTCAGGAAGGCTACAAACATCTCTAAATTGGTCACTGGACCTCTCCCACTGACTTATACATGAATTCGGCAGGTTTTAGGTGGCGAATAGTCTAATTCGAATTCTTAAAGAGTATGATAAATCTCTAAAATGGAATTCGAATTTTTTAAAAAAACTTGAATAGAGTTTGGATAATTCCCTAGATGAATTTGACAGTTTTGACAAGAAAAAATCGAAAATTCTAATTTTCAATTTGACCCTTAATAAATCTGCCCCTAAATATTCTAATCAGCATTTGTTTGTTTTATCTCTTATTTAACATACCCAAAGCATATTTTAAAATGTTCATGTTTTTACACTGCCATGCATTTTTCATTTAAGAGGATACCTAGTCAGTAGCTAGCTATCTGTAAGGCTAATGCCACATGAGGATTGAATGTGTATAAGAAACGGATCCGTACACACACTGATTAATGCAGTCGGGGAATCGTTTCTAAGGGACCCTGCCGGGTCAACGGAAGGAACGCACCACCAACTGCAGGATTGGTGAACTACAGGTGTGCGGTAGGAGAAATACATTGTACATGAGGATTGAAATCATCCAGCCCGCAGGACAATTAGGGTAGGGTTGCCACCTTTTTTGGAAAAAAATACCGGCCTTCCTGTATATTTAGATTTTCGTAAATTTTCATGACTTTCGGTGCATACGCAGTTGTTCGGGCCCGGAAAATTACTCCAACTGCGCATGCGCCGAAAACGAAGGTCTGCTTCCGAAGTTTAATGAACTGCGGGGGACAGAATCTGCTGGGGACAGAACCTGCACCGAGGGTTAAGTACAAAGTTAGGGGCATTTGCCCCGGGTAACATCTAGGCTGGGGAGGGAGGGGGTCTACAAAGAGTAGGGGGGTAGGGATTTTCTATGTTACGGGTTTCTTTATCCTATTAAGAGCCGAATTTCCATTTTTCAAACTGGAAATTCGGCTCTACTATCGCAGAGTGTGAAATCATGCTCTCTGCGCTGGCGTCCCTGGACCCCTCTGCCTTCTTCATGGACCCCCCCACTACCCCTTCCAGCGCAAAAAGGTGCGGTTAATACAGCAAGCTGCCTCAGGTGGCGGAGGGGCCAGGATCTCCCCTGACACCATAGTAACTAAAGTCAGAGGTGAGTGCCTAACATTGATTAAAAGGTCCTCTACATTTTATTAACATTTAAAAACCCAACACAAACATACATCTTCCTGCAAAGAGTTGGGGGCAAACATTTTTTTAAAAATTAGAAAACTTGTGAGGACAATTAAATAAGTGCAATAATGCAAGTCAATGGAACAGAAATATGCTGAAGCTGATAAACTGTCACCTGCTACAATCCAGCATGCAAACTGTAACAGAGTGAAGCAGTTAAAATGGTTGTTCACCTTTACATGAACTTTTAGTATAATGTGATATTCTGAGACAATTTGCAATTGGTTTTCATTTTTTATTATTTGTGTTTTTTTGAGTTATTTAGCATTTTATTCAGCAGCTCTCTAGTTTGCAGTTTCTGCAATCTGGTTGCTAGGCTCCAAATTACCCTAGCAGCCATGCACTGATTTGAATAAGACACTGGATTTTGAATAGGAGAGGGTCTAGAAAGAAAGATAAGTAATAAAAAGTAGCAATAACAATACATTTGTAGCCTTACAGAGCATTTGATTTCAGATGGGGGTCAGTGAACCCCATTTGAAAGCTGGAAAGACTCAGAAGAAGATGTAATATAATTCAAAAACTATAAAAAAAAAATTAAGACAAACTGAAAACTTGTTTAGAATAAGCCATTCTATAACATACTAAAAATGAATTTGAAGGTGAACCACGCCTTTAAACAAGAAGGGACAGAGGGAACTAAAGTAGATGTAGGCAGATTTCCATCAAATTCCCATATATTACATTGTGTCCAGAAAAGCTAACTGATTCATTTTGGTTTTCATTTTCTCCTCCCCAACTGCATCAAATTGCGGAATAGTTCAGTGTAAAAATAAAAGTAGGTAAAAAGATAGAAATGTTTTCAATATAGTTAGTTAGCCATAGATACTGTATAATCTATAAAGACGGAAGTGGATGGATGTTTAATGTAATAGCCAGAACACAACTTCCTCCTTTCAATCTCTCTAATCTGTTAATCAGTCAGCGACATAATTACTTCGTTTGTTTGCTTTTGAATCTGACCTGCATGTTCATAAGGGCAGAGACACACGTGGAGATTCGGGGAGATTTAGACGCCCGGCGATAAATCACCTTTTCTTCGGGCGACTAATCTCCCAAGCTGCCTTCCCTCCCGCTAGAATATAAATCACCAGTGGAAATGGCACTAGGAGCGATTCATTTTCCGAAGTCGCCTGAAGTTTCCTCGTGAGGCAACTTTGGGCGACTTCGGAAAACAAAGTGCTCTGAGTGCCATCCCGCCGTCGATTTAGGTTCTAGCCGGTGGAAAGGCAGTTCAGGGAGATTAGTTGCCCGAAGAAGAGGCCGATTTGTCACCGGTCGACGAATCTTCCCAAATCTCCACGTGTGTCTCTGCCCTAACTGTTGTGTCTGGTACTGGTACCACTGGAGGAGTATGTATTATATCTTGAATATTTATTTTCAATAAATGATTTGCACCTATTAAATCTAAGTCAGGACAAAGGTCTCCGGCTTTTTGCACAGCATGAACACAAGTGAACAATAAGCCACTTATCTTGACATTCTGGTATGGGACAAACTGCATTTAGACCAGTTAATCATGTCATGCTGGAATGGCAAAACCCTAGAGATGGAGTGTGTTGATAAGCTAAGCCATCCAACCTGCCTCATTAAAAATAAGGTATTCACCTTATAGGTGAATAGGTTATAGGTGATTCAACTATAACTTAGTATGTTACAGAATGCGCTAGTCTTAGCAACTTTGCAATTGGTCTTGTAGAAGAAGAAGGCAAATAATTAAAAAACATAAACATCTTCCAGCTTTCAAATGTTATTATTGTTACTTATTAGTCATTATATTTCTATCCATTCCATCTCCTGTTTATATTCTAGTCTCTCACGTAAACCACTACCACTGGTTGCTAAGGTAAACAAGACCAGGCCCAGATTTGTAGGGAGACCCTTGCAACCAGATAGCAGCTCAAATTCAAACTGGAGAGCTTCTGAATAAAAACTGCCATTTCATGGGGGAAAACCTGCAATGTGTAAATCTGTGCTGAACAATTTAAAGTTTACTCTTAATCTTCTTAAATATGTCGGCAAGAAAGGAAAAAGGAAACAGATGGCAGCTCTCAGAATAAATAACACAACTGAAAATGCTTAGCAAACCTCTAATGTTGACTGAAAGGGCTGGTTTTAGAGGGGGAAGCAATAGCATTTAAAGGAGAACTCAATCCCCACTAATAAAAACCCCTACCCAGTACCCTACATAGTCCCCCCTCCCTGCTCTCCACCTTATATGTGATAACACCTTTAAATGCCCCTAATCCTTTACTCTCCTTTAAGTGCAGAGTAAGCGCAGCGGAGCTCATGGGCGCCATCTTCTGTCTTCTCTGATTTCTTCGGATGCTCCAACTGCGCATGCGCCAATACGGCGCTAACTTTCCAAAGAGAAAAAAGATGGCGCCCACAAGCTCTGCTGCTCTTACTCTGCACTTATAGGTGAGTAGCAGTTTAGGTTTACTTATAGATGTTATCATCTATGTGGGGGAGAGCAGGGAGGGGGGGAATATGTAGGCTACTAGGTAAGGGTTTTTATTTGTGGCGGGGTTGATTTCTCCTTTAAGGAACAGTAACACCAAAAATAAAAGTGATTTAAAGGAATGACAGTATAATGTAGTGTTGCCCTGCACTGGTAAAACTGGTGTGTTTGCTTCAGAAACTATACCACAGTTTATATAAACAAGGTGCTGTGTAGCCATGGGGCAGCCATCCAAGCACAGGATACACAGTAAATAGCCGATAAGTTCTGAAGAATCCCTTTGTGTACTACAGAGTTTATCTGTTATCTGCTGTGTATTATTTGCCTTTTCTCCTTTTTCAGCTTTGAATGGCTGCCCCCATGGCTACATAGCAACTTGTCTATGTAAACTGTGGTATAGTTCCTGAAGCAAACACACAAGTTCTACCAGTACAGGGCAACAGTGCATTATATTTACATTACTTTAAGACACTTTTTAATTTTTTGGTGTTACTGTTCCTTTAACCCTGCTTCTGAGCACCACATGGCCCTTTGGGTGGGAAATGTTATTAAAGGGACAGAACACCCCTTGTTTAACATGATGCAATAAATAGGGTTTATATTGAACATACTTTTTGACTATTGTCTTAATCACCAAAAATCTATGTTTTTTTTATTATTTATTGAGCTAAACTGGGACATTGAAGCTACTCTGTTTGGTCCTTGTGAGGCAGATAATTAGATTCCCAGTACACAAATAATCCCCCCTGCATAATGTCTATGCACTTGTAATCTTGTTATCTACCTTACAAGGACCAGAAATGGATTAACTTCAATTCTCCTGTTTACCTGGTTTAGTAGTGTAACAAAAAACAGATTTTTCACGATTAAAATAATAGGCAAAAAATATGTTGACCATAACCCCTATTCATTGAACAAGGGGTATACTGACCCTTTGAAAGTTCAACAAGCAAACCCTTGTATTACTAACATCTATACACAATATAAAGAAAAATGAGAATATTGTGTATTTTTTTTTTCCTTCTGGCTGTTGACAAGCTTCAGAATGTGTAGGTACAACTTTATTCATACAGCACAACTGGTACTAGACCAACTCTGTACATTCTTAAATTAACAACTATGCCATACAGAGGTTAGAGCTTTATCGACACACAATTTTTGAAGGTTTGGATTCCACTTACCTATTATATCTTATTTATGTAAGGCCAGTAGCGTAACTACCGGGGGAGCAGGAGGTGCGATTGGGCCAGGGCCCGCACCCCTTCAGGGCCCCCCGGCAGCTTGAGCGCCACTGGATTCAGCGCAGAAAATATCATACGGGGCCCCCCGGCAGCTTGAGCGCCACTGGATTCAGCACAGAAAATATTGCACGTCCCGTGCCAGGGTCCACCCCCCTCTATTTATGTTACTGTGTAACGCCAACATATTTCACAGCAATATACAGAGAATATTTGGCATTTACCACAGTAGAGCTTACTATCTAAGATCCCTATTACATTCACACAGACTATGGGTGATTTTATCAGGAGCCAGTTTAGCTGACTCTATGTTAATGGAGTGTGAGAGGAACCCTATGCAGATGCAGAGACAAACATACAAACTCCTTGCAGAACCCCAACAAATAGGATTCAGATTGGGATTCAGCCAAATCATAGGACTTTGTACAGCTGCAGTATTCAGCCATACCCCAAAAAGAGCCCTGAATTTAGTGCATCTATAGCAGGTGCTGTCTCTACTTTGGAGAGTACCATTAACAGACTGGTGCAGTTAGTCAAGCTCCCAAAGTAACCATGCCCCAAATGCTGCTAAACCATCACCTTCTAGTTAGTTGTAAAGAGATCTGAGAAACACACACGCAAGTACTGGCAAGTTATTATACTCTTACCTCAGGCAATGGATACTTTGTTGGATATGGTGCTTCTGTTCGTCCAAAGTCAACCATAGTTCCACATTTTGGGATATCTTCTACCCATACTCCTTCATATAGCTGACCCTTATTGAGGTAGTAAAATTTCCCTGGTCCATGCTTCTTCCCATCCTTCCAGGAACCCTCATATCGATTCTCGTTAGCTAGGAATGACACAAGGTGTTACCTAAACCCTATTACTTGTTATACTAGTAAACAAAATAATATATAATATAATATTATTATACTATTAAAATATATTACAATATATGTAATTTAAAAATGTACATCAAAAAAGCAGTTTCCACACTTTCTGATAAGTCTATTTTTCAGCACAAATAATATCCATCTACAATACTATCAAAACGCTATAAGCAACTAGTCTGGAAGTTTAAGCATTTGTGTCTAAAGCTGTGAACAGAAAGTTTATCAGAGATTACCAGAAAAGAATGCCATATCTTCCCATAGTCCTGATTTATGTGGGACAGTATATAAAGCACAGACCCAAAAGATCAGTGATTGTCAGGGTATGCAGGGGGTGAATAGATACATCGCCCCCAAATTCTCCTGCTTACTTAATATTAAATGTTGTGAGGTGTGAACTCCAGCACTCTATTTTAGACTTCTCTGGTGAACTGCCTGGTCACCCTTGTTAATGTGACTGTAGATATCACAGTCCCAATAATTATAAGTTTTTCAAGGACTAAACATGATGTAGATGTAAATGAAATGCTGTGTTATGTTGACCTATAGCTGTTAGTTTAAAAAAAATGTTTATTCCATCTAATGTCATAAGAATTCGACCAGTATGTAAGATCTTCTACATTCTTGTGCATCCCTATAAATGCAAAATGCCTTATTGAAGCAGGTGATGAACAGCTGCTGTAAACCATGATCATTGTTCCCTATGGGCCAACTGCTAAATGAGAGCAACAGCTACAAGTGTAGTTTCACTGTCACATTTTCAGTTGTACAAATATATTTTGCCATGCTCAAACCTCACTCTGAGCTCTTTTGCTGTGCCTCTCCTGCAGAGAGTTCACTTGGGCCTAAAATGGTACCATAGATATGACCTGAATAATTGGTGATTCTTGGATAGTACAGCATTACTTTCTATATCCTGTCTGTCATTCAGTTAATTTTCATTTTCAAAGTACTAAGACAAAGCAGTTGCCATTGTAGATATGGATCCGATGGCTTCACCACAAGTAGACCCCTTTGTTTCTGCAATCTGCAAAGGCATCTCTATGCACTACCAGTTACTGGTCTGAGATATGGGACCTGTTATCTGGAAACCTGTTACCCAGAAAGACCATCTCCCATAGACTTCATTTTAATCCAATAATTCAGATTTTTAAAAATGATTTCCTTTTTCTCTGTAATAATAAAAAAGTACCCTTTACTTGATCTCAACTAAGATATAATTACTCCTTATTGAAGAAAAAACAATCCTATTGGGTTTATTTAATCTTTTAATTATTGTTTCGTAGACTTATAGTATAGAGATCCAAAGTACAGGAAACGCCAGGTCCCAAGCATTCTGGATAACAGGTCCCGTACCTGCAAACACATTGCAATAAATGAAAACTACTAGGAACCAGTAGGTATTCCTCAATGACTGTAAGCATTATAGGTAGATCCACAAGCTTGTGCAAACACAGGATTTGTGGTCACAACACACACGTCCTAAACTGGCAATACATATAGCATTACGTCAGGTTTAATTGCCAGGTGCTGTTCTCGGTGTGTATCCTAGGTTTCAAGTTCAACAGCCTGTGTGATTTATTTAAATCATAACAGGACTGTCTAATAAAGCTGCTCAGCCTTTGCTTTGTATGTATGGGCCAAAAATCTAGAATCTAGAAACTAAAGTGGCTGCACCTCTCTCTTACAATGGATCAGTCACATTGTCTAAGTGTATTTACTTTACTGGACATGAGTTAAACAAGTGAATTGCAATGGAGCTGCCCCATTTGTTTGACTAATTTTACCTGCTTTCTCTAATGACTAAAGGAATCAGCGGATGCTTTACACAAAATGCTCTCTAGCTGTTAGGGAACAAACCATGTAATATTATGCAGCAATGCCCCAAACTCTGTTTCATCATTGTTCAGGTGTGTGTCCTTTCCATCTCTGCACTCCATCCTACAGTATGTGCTGCTCATTGTGCTCTGTTGTGAGGGCATGTGAAGTCTGGCTGCATACACTTCCTGATAGATTTAGTGATGACTACAATAACAGTCTGGCACAGATCCTTACAACACAACATGATCACATTTCCTCTGGTCATGCTGCCCAACAATTTCCGGACATACAGTAAACTCTACTAATATTTTTTTTGGTTGCACTATACAGTTACCTAAAGTCACTACTAGCTGACTTTTGCCAAGGAAAGCCTAAAATCTCATAAACTATGGAAATAACTGTTTTAGTTTTTCATAGTTATTTGAATAGTAGCTCTAAATCCCCTCCCCCCACCACACCTATATATGTGCTACAAGATTACTGTAACCCAACACTTAGAGACCAAATGAGACTTACCATCTCAGCTCAGTCAGATATAACTAATTCTATTTATACGCCGGGATACTTTAGCTTAAACATACAGAGACAAATGTGCAACATAGATTCAAAAGAAGGAAACAAGCTAACAAATATTAAGGGCTTTTATCCATGCCATGGACTTCTTTTAACAGATAGAGAACAAATAAATTATATTTAAAGGGGAACGGTTACCAGAATAAATAATGCCATCTTGAATGGAACAAAGAAAAAAAAATGTCCTTTGTTAACTTAATCATTATAATGCTATGGACAGGTATATAATACAATAATCTGTCCTGTCTTAAAGATGGGGTTTCTTGTGGGAAAAGATATAGGGTCCAGTGCTAGAGGATCTCCTGGTGGGCCACAGGCTACAATAAGTCCTGTGGCCATTAGCATTTCCAACACTGGCCTAAATAACACTCATAATATGTAGCACAATTTAAATATAATGTTGTGAGAGTAAACCCTGGGTGTCCGTTCTTCTGATAGGCTTTAGGAGGCAAATTCCAACACTGGTCTAGTTACTTTAGTTGCCCCCAATGACTTAAATGGGAAATGCACAAAGTCTGTCAGTAAGGGGGACTTCTTGTGTGCATTTTTCACATGCAAATTGTATGTGTCCTTTCACCATGAAGGCTTAGGGGCAAATTCACTAAGCGCCGAACGCTAGCGTTACTTCGCTAGCGTTACTTCGCTAGCGTTTGGCATTTTCGTTACTGCGCAAATTCACTAACAAACGCTGGCGTAGTTTCGCTAGTGTTACTTCGCACCCTTACGCCTGGCGAAGTTTCGCTAGCGACGTAACTACGCAAATTCACTAACGCGCGCAGTGTACTGAACGCTACCTTTTACGCTAGACTTCCTTCGCCACCTCAGACCTGGCGAAGCGCAATAGAGTAGATAGGGATTGTTTCAAAAAAAGTCAAAAAATTTTCTAAGTCCCAAAAAACGCTGGCGTGTTTTCTAACATTATGGGTGATAGGCTGAAAAAGTTCGTATATTTTTTAGGGGCTCATGGCAACTTATCTAGACAGTGGGCACATGTGTATGGCAAAATAAAATTTTTATTTGATGATTTGAAGGTTTTCTAGCCATTTGTAGTGCTGATACGTATTCCTCCATTGAAATTTGAATTTCGCGCCGTATGCAAATTGGCCTTCGCTAGCGTAACTTCGCTTTACTTAGCGAATCAACGCTAGCGCAACTTCGCAACCTTACGCTACCCCTGAGCGCAACTTCGGATTTTAGTGAATTTGCGGAGCGCTGGCGAAACTACGCCTGGCGAAGTACGGCGAAGTTGCGCCTGGCGCAACTTCGAATCTTAGTGAATTTGCCCCTTAGTGTTTGTTTCCTGGTCCTGGACTGATTTCATGTTAACTGATTAAGCAGCCAGGCACCTGTTTCTGTGCATGTCTGGTATGAAATGCATTGCTGTATGAATCCAAATCTACTACAGCCAAATGACATTCACCCAGAGACCATATTTTACAATTGTGCAGAAGTCATTCTTGCAGGTTTATCAACAAGTCCCTTTTTAAATATTATTTTATGTGGTTTTCTGGTCATTTCAGGTTTTATTCTGTCTCTATCAAGGTTAGCCATTGAAATTTCAGTGACTGCCAGGATCAGTGACCATGCAAAGAATTTTATATAATTATTATTTTGCACAAATCTTTCCATTCAGCTCCTACAGTCTGTTATACTGTGCAAAATAAAAAATGTTTCTAATATAGTTATATTTATATTTAGTTATCCAAAAATGTAATCTATAAAGGCTGGAGTGACTGGATGTCTAACATAAAAGAACAGAACTTCCTGCTAATCAGCAACTATAAGGGGGCTGAATGGGACATAACTGTTCAGTGAGTTTGCAATTGAACCTTAGCATGCAACTCAGATTCAAAAGCAACAGTTATGACCCATATGCCCCCCTCAAGTCTCTTTATACTGAACAATTCCTTTAAGGGCTATTCCACACGGGGAGATAGCCACGCGTTTGCGGTCGCGGCGACAAAGCGCCGCGCCAGACGCCGCGACCGGCGCAGGCGACAGTTTTGTATGGGCGCCTATGTAAAAACGCCTGTGCTAACCACACGAGGCGATGCGCTTTTCAACAGTCGCCTGAAAATGCCTCGCCAGGCTTTTTCAGGCGACTGTTGAAAAGCGCATCGCCTCGTGTGGTTAGCACAGGCGTTTTTACATAGGCGCCCATACAAAACTGTCGCCTGCGCCGGTCGCGGCGACTGGCGCGGCGCTTTGTCGCCGCGACCGCAAACGCGTGGCTATCTCCCCGTGTGGACTAGCCCTAAATCTTTTCCTTTTTCAAACACATACAAGACATACAGTACAAGACATTGGTGAAATACCTAGGCATAGCATTCCCTGTCCACTGTGTTTATCTTCCAGCCATTCCCCTTCATAAATATCTCCATTTGCAAAGTACATTCTGCCCCAGCCACATCTCTTTCCACACTTCCACTCCCCTTCATAATACTCCTTGGCCGAGTAGAAATGAGTTCCATATCCCTGTAAAGAAAAAAAGCAGGATACAGAATGTAAAGTAGATTTTAAAAGTTCACAGACAATCTTTTAAAAATGTTTATTTAATTTATGGTAATGGAGCACACTGTGATTTTGTCACTCTGCTGGTGGGTGACAAACTGTCTGAATTCACTGTGTGTTTCATTAACCAATGTCAAAAATAAACTGCTCTAGGCATTTGTCAGACATATAGGGCAATGACATACACACCTTGCCACCCATCTGTACTGACATTGGGGCATGTATAATATTATGTAATTGTACAAAAATACACACTCAGTCCATTTCACAAGATTACACAGGAGCACTACATATAAAGTGCACAAGTGCAGGAGAGGATATTTCCTATCATGCCTTGAGGATATCTTTGGGGCAATGAACCCATACTATATAAATGTTAACTGCCATACACCTTTACTGTTTTTTTTTATTTATTTATTTTTCATTTAAGATTTTTATCGGTTTTCTCAAATAGAAATAAAGATAATACAAATAACAATAGAGTATCTGCGGTGCATCTACGTCAGTTACAAGAATCAGATACGATAACACATGGCTCCTAATGCTGTTCTGCACGTTGCCTGTTACTGCTGAGTTAGCTCCAGCTGGCTGAGACATCTGCTGTTCTTCTGTTCTATTCCAATTTGGTATAATGTTTGGGACATTTAAAATAAACCAGTGATGACTATTCCAATAGGCACTGTTTGATGATTTAACCCTGGGAAAGTTACTAAAACTAACAGCCTGTAAACTATACACCACACATATATACCAAATTACACATTACTGGTACACAGGTAATCTTGCATGTAATTGTATGTATTGTATATACATTGCCGCCTGGATTTTAAAGTTTCCCGATATTGACTCCAAACTAGGTTTTTTTCATTCCTAGATTTTACATTTTCCAGGAATATATACTTTTTGGTGCAGGCCCCTGGCAAACATAAATTGTGGTTCTACTGCACTTAGTTATATTCTATTGATCATTGTCTGCTCCAATAATGAATAAATTATGCATGATGTAATTAATGCTGTATTTAAGTAATGTACTATGCTGCATACACATTGTTCAAGTAGGGGTATATACATAAACATATACATGTACACATACCCATTCATCTATATGAGGGCTACAAGTGCTAGATAATGCTGATATGATGCAGCTGTGATAGAGTTGCCATGTCCAGACCTCCAGACCCAGTGTGACAGTGTCCACAGGAACTAGGGAGGCACCGAATCCACTATTTGGGATTCGGCCGAATCCCTGAATCCTTCGTGAAATTGTGATTAAATTGGGGGCAGGAAAGGAAAAAGTGACGAAAAGTCATATGATTTCCCTTCCGGCCCCTAATTTACATATGCAAATTCGGATTTGGTTCTAGGCAAAAGGATCCTGCTGAAAAAGGCCGAATCCCAAACTGAATCCTGGATTCGGTGCATCCCTAACAGAAACTGGTGCACAATGCATGGCCTGGGACATTGTAAAATAAGCAAGTATATTCTATAAGGAAAGATATTTAAAACTGAAAGGCATCTTACTGGAGGACCCAGGCTTAAATTTGGAGTCCTGGGCAGGTCCAGGCTGGCAATCTGTGGGTTCTGGCAAATACCAAAGGGGCTGTTGTAAGATGCCATAGAAGTCACTATATAGTGGGCTGGCGGATAGCTGTTTGGGCCTGTTTTGAATCCCATTCCAGACCCTGGGCCCTCCTTTCTGGTGAACATGTTTGCATTTCCTAGTCACAATTCAAACATTCACACTGGAAAGCATGAGCTAATGAGTGCTTGCTCAGGATGCAGGAATAAAACTGATCTAGGCCAGGTGTTACCCAAAAAGTAGTCTAGTGAAGATAAATGAACTGTGGAACTTTTGCATTTTTACTAATGATATGGATTGTTGTTATTTTAAACAGTGGTTCTTAATTTGATTTACTGGGGTTTATATGTAAATCTGTAACTGAGGGCAAAATTTACGAAATGGCGAAGTGGCAAACGCTAACGAAAATTCGCCAGCGTGATGTAATTTTGCCACTTTGCCGATTTACTAATGGGTGCTGGCGTAAATTCGCTAGCGAAGTGGGCCTACTCTAGCACTATTTCACGCCCTTACGCCAGACGAAGTTGTGCTCTGGCGAAGGGAAGTAACTACGCTAATTCACTAAGTTGCGGATTTTCGTGAATGTTAACTCTTGCACCAGACTTTACTTCGCCACCTCAGACCAGGCGAAGTGCAATAGAGTAGATAGGACTTGCTTCCCAAAAAAAGTCCCAAAAAATGCTGGCGTCTTTTACTTTTTTAAGGGTGATAGGCTGAAAAAGATTGTAAATTTTTTTGGAGGTACCCTCCTTCCCCCCTACATTTCCTAACATATGGCACCTAAACTATACAGTGGGCACATGTATAGGGCAAAATAACAACTCTATTATATTTTATGAAGCTTTCCCAGGCTTGTGTAATGTAATGTATTTGCTGCTACATATAAGTCTATTGTCGCATATGCAAATTAGGCATCGCTAGCGTAACTTCGAACCGCTGATCGTAACATCACTAGCGCAACTTCGCAAACGATCGGTAACATTTGTGCAACTTCGGATCTTTGTGAATTTGTGCAGCCCTGGCAGATCTACACCTGGCGAAGTGCAGCGAAGCCAACGCTGGCGCAACTTCTGAGGTAAGTAAATTTGCCCCTTAGTGTTTTGATCTAAAATTGGATTTTGACCTGCAGTTTGCTCATTGCCAAGAAAAAATGAGCACACATGTGCAAACTATCCTATATGCCTTGATTCTTCTTGATCAGTTATTTGGAATCCCCATTACAAAAATTCTTACATGTTTTTTGTCATTATCCCAGTAGCCTGAATAAACCTTAATGTATTCTCCAGTATTAGAATCCTGCACGCTGTATGTTCCAAATCCACTTCTTTCCCCACATTTCCAATCACCTTCATATATGGATTTCCTTCTTTTCCACATGTATGTGCCTTTGCCTAAAGCAGAAATCAAATGAATGGTAAAGGTTAAGTTAACCAATAGTTAATACATCTACATGTGTTTATATGCAAGTACAGATGGAATGAAATCAGTAATGCAACCATAGAATCTGGATCCCAAAATTTGGGCTTGGGCCTTTTTCTTTGCTGTCCAGGGTAGGATTTGTGGAAAGGACACAAATCCCCAGGCCTAGGGCAGCAGTATTTAAGGTGCAGCATGCTGGCCAGCAACATCTGCATTAGTTCCGAAGCACTGGGGATATGCAGCAGATATAATAGTTTTTTTTTTTACATTTCCCCAATATCCATTAACCTGACCACCTAGGGCAGCAGAATTTCAGGGGCGGCATACCGCCCAGCCGCATTTGGATTTAATTTGAGCACTGGAGACACCAGTCCCAGTGCTGCTCCAGACGCAACTGTGCGCATATGTGCGCATGCACGTATCCATGCATAAACAAGAAGGGGAGGTGGACCCGGACAGGTGACAAGTAGGGGGCACACAGAGGTAGACTCAGACAGGGAAGTGGACAGGGAGGGGGTGACGACTCGGATGCAGTTTTTAAATCCAGCCCTGACTATGTGCTCTGTTCAGGTGAAAGAGTTGTAAGCAAGCTCACTAAATTCTTTCTGATTTGCTGTTCAGTTCAATGCATATTTTGCAGCAGTCAGGTATGGATGATTGCTCCATGTATATATAATGCTAGACCATTTGTATAAAAGACACAAATGGTCAAGCACACTGATGATATAGCACTCTTACTTAGCCTCAGAAATGCTTTCACGTTAAGATGATTTTGTATATGTTTTTGTATGAGATCTCCATAGGGTTCAATGTCAATCGCACTCCTTCTGGCAATAAATATGATAATTTTGGTCTTTTTGCCGATGAACAGTAAAACAACATGGCAGCTCTCTTTGTTCTCTCTGCACAAAAAACAATGAGCTAAGGATGCCTATTTAAAGGGCATATAAAGGCAAAAAAATGAAAATATTATTTTTACTTTCTTCAATGAAAAAGAAACCTATCTCCATATACTTTAATTGAAAAATGTGTACTGTTTTTAGAAGAAACCTGACTGTATGCAGTGAAATTCTCCCTTCATTTACTGCTGTGGATAGGAATTGTCAGATGGTCCCTAACTGCTTTATGAACAGCAGGGGGAGCCCCCGCCTAACTTCCCAGCCATGCTGAACTCAAGCAGCTTTGTTTTTTCCCTGTAGAGCAGTCGTTGACTGTGTAGAGATTTGTATTGGATTTTATTTTTGCCTTTACATCCCCTTTACTGTTTCCAACTCCAGCTGCACGGACAAAGATCATGGAGCCAGATTTAAACAGATAAACTTGGATTCTATTTGGAGGATTATTTTGCTGCAGCCACTGGTTCTAAATTGGAGAAAGTTTGTATTAAACAAAACAAAAATTATAAAAATCCACATTAGATTACATGGACCCACACATGACCCAGTGCAGTCTGCCTATTCTGATTATTAATCAGTCTTGCTGTATTAGCTTCTGGCAGATATTATTTGACTTGTGCTGTTTTGATAATTTATGACTATCCCTAAGAAGCCCAGACCACACTGAGCATGTGCACAGTCTTGGTCTTGCAAAGATGTTTAACAAAGTTACAAGATGATGACCCTCGGTGTCCAACTTTGAAAGCATACATTTTCAAACATTTGTTTGATTAGGCTTGTGGTTCATGTTTATGTTTAGTATAAAAAATACAGCATTTCTAGCCTTATTCTATTTTAAACTTCCCCTTTAAGAGAACATAAAAATAAAAACAAGAGTAGAAGTTTTAGTAAGCCTTACCATGTCTGAGATTATTCAGCCACTCTCCTGTGTACTCATCTCCATTTACACTGTAAACTGAGTGCCTCAAACCTGCCTTCTGCGCTTTGGCATCCCATTCCTTCCAGATAGGCTCTGCCTTCTTTGGAGCCTTAACTAAAGGCATATCATGAGCAGCTATAACAAAAATGGAAACAATGTCACATAACAGGAATATTATTTGCAGTTTTGTCAATGGCTTAAATATGTTTTAAATGTTAAAATATAGAACTTACATTATATAAGCCAGTTATTGTGTGCCAAATGGATTTTTGGTTGAAACAGTATTGCTTGGTCAAGCGCTTGGTCAAGCAAGCATTCTACCATTTTTCTATGTAGCTGAGCAAAGCGGCTCAGACTCACCCCTTCTCCACTTACTAAATATTCAGGCAGACTGTAGAAAATTCAGTGTGCCTACATGGATGCAGAACTCTGATGCGAATAAATGTAGAGCACACTGCCTCAAAAAAATGTTTATTGATCCATTGTGCGTAATTAACGCCTAACGCGTTTTGGGAACACCCATTAATCATAGGCTTTTTCTGCCACTACACTTTCAGTGAGAGAGATCTTTCCTAAAATTACTTTTAAGCTTCTGACATGAGAGGGAAACTGAATTGGGTGGAAAACAATAAATAGCACATGCAACAGCTGCTTGGGGGGCCGGAATGATCCGTTCTAAGAATTTGTTGAAGGGCCCAATGACTTCTAATAATGTGTCTTAATTAAAATGCCATGGTCTTATCCCTAGAGTGGTATATACAAGGTAGTCAGCACAGCCTCCTGGCTTTTTCTTTCTTGTGGTGCAAGTTATCCAGTGGCCACTTTTCCACGGGTATACACTTAGTAGTACAAGACGAAACAGCACCCTAGAGTGGTGCAGTAACATGGACTGTCCCTCTACAGAATCCATTTATTTTTTGCAAAGTTTCTACAGGTGACAGCAGAGAACTCTGCAATGTTGAGATGCATGGTGGGGCAGGGTAGAAGCTAAGGCATTTGGGATTTAGGCATGCATTATGGGATTGGTTAGGGTATGTTATAGTATGTCTAACAGATATTAAGCATTGAAAATATGAGCTGATTCAAAGTGTACAATATGTAGGTTAGCTGGGTGTTCTTCATAAAGAAAAAATACAAATGCAGAATTTACACCAAGCACAAAAGGAAGTGATTTGAACACCATGTACCTATTGTACAATATGTGCAGTACCAATGCTATTTTTAGATTCAATGCAAAGGATATTCAGGAGCAAATGCAGAACTGGCAAATCTGCTTCTGAATATGCAGGAGGAAAGAAAGATGTAGCAGGCTGGTAGAACCTCCCAGGCCCAGCAGCTTGCATTGCAGCACTTGGTGTAAGAAAGTTACGAAGTCTTGGTTTAATTTGGGTTTAAATAGCATTGGTTTCTAAGGCATTGACCTAGTGGGCACTATTGTTTAAAACCAATACTGGCTGCCAGATTTCCAGTCATCAATTACAATGTATCTATCGTATTGATAAAGTAGTAACAACGGAAGTTAGCAATATATGTATTTGGTATTTTATACCATTCATTTTAATATAAATAAATGGTGTTAAAGAAGAGAAAATTACCCTATGTTTTATGAGGGGTTAGTTTCTCTTCTGATATTCCTTTATAAATGGGTACTGACATATAGATTAGGTCACCTAGGACATTTTTCATTGTCTTCGGCAAAACAGCACCATCTATTTTACCAGTAAGTGAAGCCAATAATACTTTGGTGAAGTAACAGAGTAGTTAACACCTGCATGTATAAAGAGCTGGTATGCAGAGATTATGGGGGTTATTTATTAAACTCAATTTTAATAATTTAATAATTTCTATAAAAATTTGTTTTTTTTTTACTAAAAACTAGAATTTTTCGAGAATTATTATGCCCCGAAGTTGCTAAAAGTCAGAAATACTCCATCTAAAACATGTCAAATTAATGTAAAAGCCTGGCAGCTGTCCCTTTAACCATTTGAAGATGTTTTTAACTTTCTCAGGTGACAGCAGAGAACTCTGAATTCTGCCACACACCTGTACTCCACATCCAGTGCAATGGTGGTGCTGGTCATTTGTAGGCCCGGCCGGGTCCCCTAGCAACAGCAATTGTTTGGAAACAGATCCGCACACACTAAATTGAATGCAGTCAGGGAATATACCCCTTTTATTATGCTACCAGTAATTCAATGCCATTACTTTTGGCATAGTAAAAGGGGTATATTACCCGACTGCATTCAATTGAGTGTGTGCGGATCTGTTTCCAAACAATCGCAAGTTTCACTGATGCCATTACTTGCCTTTTTCTTGGCCATTCTCTACTATGGTATTTCTCCATTTATAAGTACACCCTTGCCTCTGTCTATCTCTAAACCCCAATACTACAGGGAGTACAGGGACACAAATACTAACAATGTGGTGAGCTGTAAATGAATTAGGAGAAAGACTCATAGAAACATGCTGCATAAAGACAGTAGCTCCACCTGCTGGAGTCATAAAAGTCAAATATGAAAATGATGGCAATTTTTGTTCTCTACATTTTCTTCCAGTTTTCCAGGTTTTCATAAAACATAAAAACTTTAATAGAGCCCTCCCAACACTGATATCACATAATGTTCCTCAGTGGAATATGATCTTGCAAAAACTTCAACTGAAAACAATAAAAACAAAAAATTTCCATCGGAGCCAGTTTACTAAAGGTGTGGTACGTTTAGCAAACTGCCTTTGATGTAAAAATGTTTTTCCGCATGATGAATCATCATATCTGCAAGTCACTGGATCCCCCTGTATACTGGACCCGTGAGTGCTCTTTATTCACATCTGCCATACTGCATACAACTAAAGGCAGAATCCTCATGTGACCCCTATTTACACAAGACCACAGTAAGTGCTCTTACACACAAGCATCTACACCACAAAGGAACGCATATGTTAACGCAGCCAGTCCAGTGTGTGTGCCAGACCAGGGGTGTGTGACTTCACTAGGGCCCACACTCCCTCGGGCCACTGGTGGTTCAAGTGCAAGCGAAACTGCAGCAAAAATAGGTTTGAAACGGGGGTGGATCTGGCTGCACTTCCTGCACCCGGGCCCTGCAGCATATGGTTACGTTACTGGTCCAGTCTTTTCCATCAGCTTATACTGACTAGTAGGGATGTAGCGAACGTCGGAAAAAAAGTTCGCGAACATATTCGCGAACTTGCGCAAAAACGCGAGCGGTTCGCGAACGGTTCGCGAACCCCATAGACTTCAATGGGAAGGCGAACTTTAACATCTAAAAAAAAAATTTCTGGCCAGAAAAATGATTTTAAAGTTGTTTAAAGGGTGCAACGACCTGGACAGTGGCATGCCAGAGGGGGATCAAGGGCAAAAATGTATCTGAAAAATCTGCCTGTGTGTGCTTGGAAGAGATAGTGTAGGGGGAGAGCTGTTAGTGATTTCAGGGACAGATGATAGTAAGTTTGCTGGCTAGTAATCTGCTTGATACTGCTCTGTATTGGAGGGACAGAAGTCTGCAGGGATTTGAGGGACATTTTAGCTTAGGTAGCTTTGCTGGCTAGTAATCTACTGTTCTCTTTAAACAACTGCCATACGTTGACCTTGTAGGCATTGTTTGCCCAGTTTTTTTGGACGCAGCCACTGAAGCACAGTTGCCAGAAAAAATATGCCATATAAATGCTGAAAATAGTCATTTTTCGCCATTTGGCTGCTGAACTACTAGGAGCAGCAGATTAGCACACCAGTCCCACTCCCCAACACTGCTAGACTAATAGCACTGGGCTCTTATAGTAGTAGTAGTAGTAGTAGTAGTAGTAAAACAACAAAAAAATAAATAAAAGCAGTCCTTACAAGGACTACTGTTATTGCAGCAGTCAGCAGATGAGATCAGAAGCAGGACAGCTGCCCACTGCAGCTACATACAGAGCACTGCAGTAGAAGGTAGATTACTAGCCAGCAAAGCTACCTAAGCTTAAATGTCCCTCAAACCCCTGCAGACTTCTGTCCCTCCAATAACAGAGCAGTATCAAAACGATTACTAGCCAGCAAACTTTCAACTGTCCCTGAAATCACTAACAGGCAGCAGCTCTCTCCCTACACTATCTCTTCAGCACACACAGGCAGAGTGAAAAAACGCTGCAGGGCTTCGGTTTTTATAGGGAAGGGGAGTGGTCCAGGGGAGAGCTTCCTGATTGGCTGCCATGTACCTGCTGGTCTGGGGTGAGAGGGCAAAAAAAAGCGCCAACAATGGCGAACCCAAAATGGCGAACGTCGCGCGACGTTCGCGAACTTCCGGCGAGCGCGAACACCCGATGTTCGCGCGAACAAGTTCGCCGGCGAACAGTTCGCGACATCTCTACTGACTAGGGGTCATTTACTTATCCTGGCAGCACAAGTGCAAGAGCACTAGGGGGTGGAAGAGATCACCCCTTACTGCTCACTCATAGAGTACTTGTGTCCCCAGGGTTTCTGGTCTCTGCAATGAGAGCTGGATCAAAAATCTGGCACTTGGATCACAGCAGCACCAGAAGGCAAAGCTTAGCCCTGTCTTTGCTGCCTTAGGACAGGCGGTATGGAGAGTGACCCAATGTGGGCTGTGCCTCCTGACCTCCCTAACTTGTGCATCATGTAAATGGTGTGTGGAAGTTATGGGTGGGTGTGGAGTGCCTAAATGCCTAACCCTTGCTAGAATGATCAATAATGCAGTGAGTGTTTGATCAATGGGTCATGCTCCAGGTCTCTAAAAATGAGTGAAGAGACTTACAGCCACTCTACACATACCCAACACTGTGTGCAAAAAAAATGACCAACTGCATTGTAAATGAGGCCTCCTGTATCGAAGGGTAGTATCAAATGTAGGTGGAATTCAAACTGATGTAGTGTAAGCGCCCTTATGCTGAAATTGTCTGGATAAAAAACACTATTGTGGGAACAAACTGCAGATTGTGTTGATCTTTGCTGCTCTTCACAATTACTTACTGAAAATAAATGAGGCATAATTGAAGACTTTATAATAATACAGTATAAAACATAGTTGTGGTTAGATTGAAAAGTCCAGCCAAAAATACTGATAGCTTTTTCAAAAAATAATGATAATAATTTCCTTTTTGCCTGCTATGCACTGTACTTACTAAATGGGGATAGGGCTGCCACCTTTTCTGGATAAAAATATCTTCTTAATCTAGTGGTATCAAGCGTTATTTTACCCGCCAGACTAGTGAATTACTATATAGATGGGAAAGAGTGGAAAGATACCAGTTAAAAGACAAACTTTGGGATTCGTCAAGAAATAATAAAATCACATGAAAGAACTGTTTTAGTCAAGGTAAAATGTAAGCATACAGACCTGTGATGTAGGAAACAGACAGGACAAGCTCAAACTGCTGCCAGCTCGGCAGAGACCAAAAAAGAAAAGCTTGCCTCTGGTCTCCACAGCAACAGGACACTTGTCTAACAGTCACATGGTTCCGCAGGCCTCCAGCACAAAGAAAGAAACAAGTTTGTCTGACTCCTATTAACCCCTTAAGCTCAGTTTTCTGATTTAGCCAGCTCTTATGTCAGGTTTCTGTCACAACTGCCAGCAGGGAGGACAGGTATAATTCTCTAAACCAGCCAAAAACAGCCCGGTTTGCACAGTGAAAATAAATAAAACAAATACAAAATAAATAAATATAAGAATAGATGTGAAAAATATCTTCCTTGAGACCCTGGTACCTTACTTATTGTCAGTTACAGATTAGGTTTTCGCTTTGACAATTTTAAAAACACAATTTTAAAAACAAAAACAACAACGTTTTTTCTCTGGGTTATTGGTCAATAAAGGAAAAAAAGTCACAGGCTTAGGGAAAAAGATAGTTCAGCGCAGCACCGCCATCTTACTTTCATAAACACACACGCAGTAGTGTGGAATCCAAAAATATTCTTAAAACATACAGTATACAGTATACAGTTTATGTCTGCCGAAGAATGTATCTGCAAAAGGTAAGTTTTTTTTGTTTTTTTTTATTTCTTTTTTTACTAAGGTTAGAATTGGTGCCTCACACATGTTTATATCAGAAGATACTTCAATAAGCTTCAGCCCTCCTGCTGGTGTCCTCTTGCAAGATTATATTTGGATGTGATCTTTCAGGATTAGAACACATTCTTCTCAGCTTGTTACTTCTACTCTTCCTGTAAAGAGGACTTAGAAAATGTGGTAATCTGAACTCCAGGAATATGGTTCTGATACCTCAACAGAGTTGAAAGTTAGAGGCACAATAAGCAATTCAAGTCAAATACAACTTGTTTGTAACAATTGTTTAAAATGGTTTAAAAAAAACAAAAGGCCCTTAAAACAGAAAGCATTAATGCAAGGTAGGGATTATATTTTGTATTTGTGATACAGTAATGATGCAACTGGTTTCAGGACGAGTACTAGTGGAGTTGTGTCTTGTCACATGTATGTGATCTTGGAGAAGCCATTCCAAGAAGCTTTTTCATGTGTAAGATGCAGGTGAGTATCCTTTTTGGAAAATGACTTTCAGAATCTAAACAAGCAGTGTCGGACTGGGAAACCAGGGGCCCACCCAAAAGCCTTAGATTAGGGGCCCACCAAAAAACCTTAGACCAGGGGCCCACTCTCAGTACTACTATTTTACCTCTCCTCACTCAACCTCTATTCTCCTAGTCTCTTTTCTTTATATACTATAATATATTATTCCATCTATTTGGCCTCTTTATTCTCATAGAACTAGGGAATGACCATGAAATAGGCCAAATGTTTAGCAGCATGAGGGCCCACTGACACCTGGGCCCACCGGGAGTTTTCCTGGTATCCCGGTGGGCCAGTCCGACACTGTAAACAAGCTTCTTGCAGCATCCATATCAATGTATCATTGCATTGAGAGGGATGCATTGCTTACTGAACAGACACAGACCAATAAAGTGGGGTATGGAGATTTACAAAGATTTGCTATCTTTAAAGAGAACGGATATCTGCCCATTTGTGGTGGCTCCTGACTAGGGTTGCCAATTTTTCTGCAAAAAAATACCGGCCTATTCCGCAACAGTACCGCGCGGCCTCGAGGCGCCCACCCACACAATCCGGCCCTGATTCTCAGCATTGTATTCCGATTGTTCGGATTCCCCCGTTATCGCCCTGCCATTAGTGGGCATACTGGGTAAGATCCGGTCGTTTGGCGAGCTAATTGTGTAAGTTCCAACTGCACACATCCAGGGTAGCAGCAGGGATAGCCATTGGAGAAGATGAGTACCAAAGGGTGGTTGTAGTGTTTAGCAAAGAGGAGCATCAGGCCGTGGTCTGAGGTCAGTGTTTATAATCACTAGGGGGTGTCTAAAAAATTGCTGTCAACAGTATTTAATATTTCCATTTTTCTTTAAAGGGAACCTAAGACATGGTTCCAAAACCTTTTATATTGTGTTAATGTATCTCTCTCTTTATAGGTAACGGGAGCTATAATGACTTTGTAAAATAATATAACGGGCCCATAAAATAAATGTTATTCGTTAGATATTTTCAGAAGACATGAGGCCAGCCCTTGAAATTAGAAAGGGTTTTTTCTTCACTGTAAAGGTGTGGCTCTCAGGGGCGATCCGGGCCCCTCCGCCACCTGAGCCAGCAGCAGTTGCTGCTGCCCCCTCTCCCCTGGAAATTCACTCTTAAAGGACCAAGAGCAGCATTTTTGCTGCCCCTAGTACCCAGTGGGGCACTGCTGCCTGAGGCGACAGCCTCAACTTGCCTCATTGGCGGAGCACCACTGGTGGCTCTCCCTCTCTTGAAAGAGGTGGTACAGCCAGATACATTGATCAGTTCAAGCAATAGTTGAATGCCCAAATAAATAAAGTAAATAAATAAATGGGTTTTGTTCATCTGTAGGACAAGGAAAGTAAAACCCACTTGGAGTTGCTATGTCCCCCCCTACAGTGAGCTTTGTAGGGGTGCATGTACCCACTTCTGTATGTTTTTACAGCTCCCGAGTGATCCTTCTGAGGGTTTTGTCTGGGCAGATGCACAATACACCCCAACCTTTATATAACCCTATAGTATGCAAGCAGGCCCATCCAAGTCCTTGCAGATGACAGCCGGAAGCCAAAAACAATATTGCAGCAGCACATACCTCAGTGCGTTGTCACAGAGCAAAGGTTTGGAGAGTCTGCTCACTAAGGCAGGCATAACAAACTGGCACCCCTGATTTTTGGGCAATGGCACAATGCCTGAGTGATCTCCCTTTAGTGTAACCGCAGCTCCGTTATTATTGCTGTAAAAGGCTGCATTTATTGCTTTTCAGGGAGAATCGTCTCGCCCATGTCCCGTTTTTAGAGGGACAGTCCCTCTTTTGTCAGCTCAACACGCATTCCCTCTTTTGTACTGGAAAGTCCAGAGTTTCTGTGCACTGAACAGGCAGAAAAAGAAACAATGTTTCTAACTTTAATTGGCAGAGAGCTCAGAACAGCTACAGCTGCAGATAAAATACTTTTGTAACAATTTTGAGATAAGCAAATAAGTAATTGTAAGCGATAACAGGTCTCTTCGGAGAAGTTAGACTCACAGCTTAAAAGGCAATTCACCTTCATTAGCAAAACTGTAATAACTGAGAAAAAAAACACAGAAATATGGTCAAACGTTCATAACCTGCCAAGTTTTGTAAAATAAAGATGGTAATTGGGGGCGTGGCCAAAAACATGGGCGTGGTTAAAAATGCCGCACTCACTGGTTGCAGTTTGTTTGCGTCTGGTCTAACAGTCAAAGCCGACTGTCACTGCAGTAAAGAATAGCTAATACTAAATGTTGCAGCTGGTATATGGGCCTGCACATGAGAAATATGAAAGAACGTAAGTAAATTGCCCTGGGCCCACTGGAAAATCTTTCGGTGATTTGACAGGCTAATCAGAATCTGCAAACACTGTAGATATGAAAGGTGGGAAAAGACATATGAGGCGACATTCCGTGGGTTGGCTCTTCTGCTCTAGTAAACTCTCCTCTGCTGTCACTGCACGAAGCTCCGCCTATAGCCTGAGGGAAGCCCCTCTAAACGATAGGCTCGATTACTCAATGAGCAGCCGAATGGGCAGACGAATGGGCAGACGTTCGCGCATGCGCAGATGCACAATACCGCCTACTTTGAGCTTGGACGGGTCTGGGTCATGGAGTTAGGGAGGTGACGTAAGGGGCGAGCGTGGCTCCGACGGCCGGGCTCACAGCGGCTTCTAACATGTCGCTACAGAAGTGCCAGGAGGAGTGGGGCGAGCTGGAGAAAGAGTTTCAGCAGCTACAGGTAAGCGAGGGTCGGACACGGAACAGGGGGCAGAGGTTAACTCTATGTAGCCCATACATGGTGTGTATTAGAGGGACGACAAGCTCATCTGTGAGGCGGACAATATATACCGCATTTATATATATATATATGTTACATGAAAAAGACTATAATGTAACAACCATGGGGCACTTCTGCACACGTTCTTCTTCTTTACCCTACTGGGGCTCAGCTCACCCTATCTGTCCTTGTTTCTCCTGTGACCCGAGAGTGTGCCCTTCTTGTAACAAGATAGAGCCAGGCAACTTGTGTGGCACACACTAGCCCACCTGTCTTTATTCCAGTCCAGCGGGAGACCTTGCTGCTGCTGCTGCCACAGAATGACCCTCCATCCATCGCAAATACACATCTTGATAGGGATCAATAAGGCAAAGGTTGATTCTTTCCTGGTTACTGAGCAGGTTATTATACAGTCTGTGTGAGCACAGCTTTGTATTGTATTTGTCTTTAATATATATATAATAAGTCTTTTTTGTCCCCCAGAAAACATAAATGGGGGTTCTACTGACTGTATAAATAATGAGTCATATCAAAGTGGCAACCTCCCACCTCTATCATAGGTGCAGTTTTGGCTGGAGGCCCAGACTTCACATCCCCATTGCTGGCTTTAGTAACCTCACACCTTATTAAATACTCCCTCACTGAGAGACTGCACCAGCCTTCATTGCACATTGTCAAGGTATAGTTCTGCTACCACATTCAAAGGCTTCCTCACAGTGTCCACAGCAACATCCAGTGTCCATTTGGGAACCTCTTCCAGACCCCACTGTAATGCATTTGTAAGGAATTGCTAAATCTACTACAGAAATACAATACTCTGGCTGTGATTTGTGTAGCCTACCCTAAATTGTATTTCTAACCCTTGAATATAGTACAGACATTTTCTATAATACACAATAACTGGTATCAGGGGGTCTGATCAGAAGTATTGTTCATAGAAATTTACATCAGGGTGTTAGTTAAAAAGGAATATGGCAAAATGATCATGTGGGACCCTACACATCTAACTTATCCATAACACATAGATGCAGGGTTTATTTTAGAAGGCACCTTGCACATCTAAATTGTTTCCCCCACTGGAGGTGCTGGCTAATAGGGCTCAACTCAAGTTAGAGGAAATCAAAAGAATTTTCTTCAACAAAACCCCTCTTGCATTCGCTATCCCCCCCCCCCACACACACACAAACACACCAGGACTCTGCTCCAGTTGTGGGAAGTTCTGTTGGGGCATAATAAGCGACTGCCTTAGTTGACACATCATGCACAAGCATGTGAAGTATGATCTATTTTTGCCTGGTTATTTTGACTTTGCTCTTTGGCATCAGAAAGTATAATTTGGCTTTAGTTTATCTTTCAAATTTTGCTCTGTTTAATGCAAGTGTTTTCTGAACAAAGATTATTAGTGGATCAGTATTCAGTTGTATGAAATTAAATCAAATGTGAAAAACTGGCTGTGCAAAAATGTGGGTAACCTTGTAATTTTACTAATTTGAATGCATGTAACTGCTCAATACTGATTACTGGCAACACCACATTGGTGTGTCCAATCATGAGAAAAGGTATTTAAGGTGGCCGATTGCAAGTTGTGCTTCTGTTTGACTCCCCTCTGAAGAGTGACGGCATGGGATCCTCAAAGCAACTCTCAAAAGATCTGAAAACAAAGATTGTTCAGTATCATGATTTAGGGGAAGGCTACAAATAACTATCTCAGAGGTTTAAACTGTCAGTTTCATCTGTAAGAAATATAATCAGGAAATGGAAAGCCGCAGGCACAGTTGCTGTAAAACCCAGATCTGTCAGGCCAAGAAAAATACAGGAGCGGCATGTGTGAGAATGGTTACAGACAGCCCAAAGATCACCTCCAAAGACCTGCAAGAACATCTTGCTGCAGATGGTGTATCTGTACATCGTTCTACAATTCAGTGCAATTTGCACAAAGAACATCTGTATGGCAGGGTGATGACAAAGAAGTAATTTCTTCTCACGCCACAAACAGTCGCTTATTGTATGCAAAGGCTAATTTAGATAAGCCACAGTCATTTTGGAACAAAGTGCTTTAGACTGGTGAGAGTTATTTGGTCATAACAAAAATCGTTTTGTATGGCGGAAGAAGAACACAACATTCCAAGAAAAACACCTGCTACCTACTTTCAAATTTGTTGAAAGGGACTGGGGCCCTTGTTTATAGTCGAGGGTCAGATGAATTCAACCCAATATCAAGAAATTCTGCAGGATTATGTTCAAGCATCAGTCACAAATTTGAAGTTACTCAGGGGTTGGATATTCCAATAAGACAATGATCCTAAACACACTTCGAAATCTACAAAGGCATTTATGCAGAGGGAGAAGTACAATATTCTGGAATGGCCATCAGAGTCCCCTGACTTGAATATCATAGAAAATCTATGGGATGACTTGAAGCAGGCTGTCCATGCTCGGCAGCCATCAAATCTAATGGAACTGGTCCATTTTGTATGCATGAATGGTCAAAAATACTGCCATCAAGAATCCAGACATTCATCAAAGGCTGTAGGAGGCGTCTAGAGCCAATGGCATGCTGTAATGTGTTTTGATTGAGGCCTGACTTTTGCATTCTAGGTAATAACTGACTAAGTGCGCTATGTCCGTGATTTCTTTGGTTTTCAAAAGTTTATATCATGTCTGGTCTCTTTGATATCATAATAACAATCAAAATTCCTCCTGTGGAATTATCTATTTGACGATTGGTCCAATGAGGAACATAATCAGTGAAGACCATAACACTGGAAAGCTGAGGCTGTCAAGGGTATTTCTCATTACCTAGGGAATAGTGATGTGTCTGGTAAACTTTCAGTGATTGACTTCATCTTGAGGTTTGAGGTTTATGGGGACCTTTGCTGGTGTGCTGCAGGTATATGGCAGCCAAATAGTGCTTGGCTCAGCAATGTTTGCAAGAAGGTTCCTTATCTTGCGTTGGCCTTAGATTACATCAGTGCTCTAACTAGATCCAAGATATTTACCTCATAAACTATTTAGGGACCTTGAACGGTTCAGTGCCTGGTGCCGTAGCTTTACCCTTGAGTCTCCTTGTTTCTATCTTCATGTATGCTTTTACCACTAGTGAATTCCCCTGCCTGGCAGTTTCTCTTTAAATCCTTTCAACAAATCTGTCTAGCCTCTCCTTCCTTACAGAATACTCTGGAACAGATCCAGTTGTATGTAGCTGAACTATAGTAACCCTTGAATACAAATGTGATCTGACAATAGATTTATATCTATCATTTCTAACTTCATGTCTGAACTGATCTATAACCAGCAGGTAATAGACCTGTTATTCTAAAAGAGCAACAAACACATACAAATAAATAATTGGGCAATAAAATATATTAAAGGAACAGTAACACCAAAAAAGAAAGCAAGAAAAACAAGTAATTTACGTATAATATATTGTATGCATGCACTGGTAAAAGCTGTGTGTTTGATTCAGAAAGACTTATATAGTTTATATAAACAAGCTGCTGTGTAGCCATGGGGACAGCCCAGCCATTTGGGGGAAAAAAAGGACAAAAGGCACAGGTTACATAACAGATAAACTCTCGCCAATATAATGGTGTTTTATCTGTGATCTGCTATGTAACCTGTGCCTTTTCTCCTTATTTCCAATTTGAATGGCTGCCCCCATGGCTACTCAGCAGCTTGTTTATAGTAATCTTTCTGAAGCAAACACACAGCTTTTACCAGTGCAGAGCAACAGTACATTTCATTTTAGTTACTTTGATCCACTTTCAGTTTGTTGTGTTACTGTTCTTTTAAGAAATACTCTCTGGAATAGACACAGGGGGGGGGATTCACAAAAGTGGAGTAAACAGAAATTTTAAGTCAGAATTAATATTGGCAGTAGAAACATCAGACTTGCAAAGCCTTATAATATTTCATGATCATGTCAGTGTATTATACTTTTCTTATTCCAGAACGCCACTTTAGAGGGGTACCAAATATTTCCATACAAATCTGGAATAAAACTTATGCCAGTCTGAATTTGGTGTAATTTTTTTGGAGTTATTATTTTCATTTTGTTGTTAATGCTTTACTTCAGCAAGTCTTCAGTCGATGGGTCATGTGAAGGGCTAAAGTACAGTGCAATCATAGAGTCACATCCAAGACCTTAGGAGATGCATGTTAGTATAGAATTCACATTCACCCTAGTATTACAAGAATATTGTCAGTATCACTTTAAGGGGCAGTATATGCCTCAAAACACTTATTAAAATGAGCACGTTAAATATGACATTAGTTTTCAAAAAAATTTACTAATTTGAAATGTGGTCTATTTTCATGTAAACCCTCTTCTTTTATAAACAGGGCCATTTGTTCAGAGCTCTACTTTTAAACAAACAAACCCCTTCCTTCTGTATGAAGCAGCTTGTCATCTGGGGGGCTTCTCAGTGGACTGGTAATTCATTTTATCAGCTCCTCTGAGGATCTGTGGGACCAGAGGTGACTATATTCTTGTTTAGTGTTAGAAATAACAGAAACCATATATATTGCTTATTTAAAGCAAAATGCAAAACATGTTTAGCACAAGCCCTATTCATTCAGCTAATATACTGTTTCATGACTCATAACAAGTAGGTACACGTTTATTTTATCTCCCACAAAATGTGTTTTCAAAGGGGTAGTTCGCCTTTAAATTACATTTTATTATGAAGATCGTAACTATTTGCAGTTGGTCTAAATTTTTTATTTCTCTTGAATTAAACTCTTTGTTCCGCTGCTCCTCAGCTTGAAATTTCACGGATATCTAGTTGCCAGGGCCCAAATTATCCTACCAACCAGGCAGTGGTTTGAATGTGAGACTGGAATAGGAGACCCGAGAGAGAGAGGATAGGAGACCTGAACTGAAAGATAAATAACAACACTCCCCCATAACAATTAAATTGTAGCCTCACAGAGCAACAGTTTATGGGTTAAGTGGTCCCCATTGGAAAGAGTCAGAAGAAGAAGGCAAATATTTTAAAAAGACCAACTAAAAAGGTGCTGAGAACTGATCATAACATACTAAATGTTATCTTGAAGGTGAATCCATTTAAGCATTTGCTTTACAAATGTGACATTCCTTACATTCACTTGGCTGATCTGGGGAACAAACTAGTCTCTCCACCATTTCACTTACTTTTCCCAGGTGTCACTAGCCTAACTGCATCTGCACAGTACGAAAATATTTGTAAGGTCAGGCTTCAAATAGGAGTTTATTTCTTTGTTGTTTTAAATGTAGATGTAATGTAGCAGGTGACAACTGAGAAGTAGCAGATCTGTGAAGAAGAATGCAAGGGCTTTGGGGGTTCTGAAATCTTTATTGAATGAGAGTTGGATTCTGCTACCATGTTTCAAAAAACATCATTAATGTAGAGAATAGCAGGGGTCAAACATACAGACACTTTACTGCTTTCCATAGTCATCACTATGTTAGTGGGACTAACCCATTTAAGGCCCCTTAAATCATTGTGATTATGTATATTAAGATGGAGCATAGAATTAGATCTAAATAAAATGAATTAACCGTTGGTTTATTATTCAGTAATATCTCTCTCTACTGTTGTAATGCAGGAAACACACAAGGTATACAAACAGAAGCTGGAAGAACTGAGCAGCCTTCAGAACCTATGCAGCAGTTATATTAATAAGCATAAGAGGCGTCTAACTGAGTTAAAAGGCAACCTTCATGGGTAAGATCAATGCTTGGTCTATGGGGCTAAAGCACTGAGAAATAAGATGCCCGGTGGAAGTGCTGTGCAGTACTCTGCTTGGATACTCTTTGCACATACTTTCTTTTAGAAACCTTGTATTGTCATTAAACAAGTTAGAAAAACGTCAATAAACGCCAGTCTGTGAGAATGTGAGAGATCTACCAGTTTTGCAATAATCTACCGTATACACATTTTATGCAAAATATACAATGTCGTGTGTAATCCAGCTAAGGTTAAGAAAAGCTGAAGCTTGCTTTATACTGCTCAACCTTCTCTCAAGGGGATAGCGCTACATGTACATACTTGCAGCAAAGGTAATAAAATAACCAGGAAAAGTAATTTCCTGCACTCTCCATGAGCCGTTTCTTATTCCCAGTATGCAAGTGAGACATATCATTTTGCACACCTGCTAAAGACCCTGGCAGATCATGTTGTTTACTGTTGCTTGTATAGGTTAGTGATATAAGTTGGTTAGATATAATCTTACATAGTGGTTTCTAATTCTTGGCCTTACATATAGCGCATACACAAACTCTTATGGTAGAGCTCCACCAGCATTTTTGGGCGGATCGACGCCCGCCGACAAAACGCAGACGACAAGTCGTATGCGTAAAGATATATAATTGACTGAATAAAAAGTCGGAGTTAACAACTCGTTCCGATTGTTGGACGAAGATGCTGCTTTCTGCAACCAGATCTGACAGTCGTGTCGTATGTAATGTAGTTGTTACCTCCGACTTTTCATTCAGTCCAATTATATCTTCACGAGTGCGACTCCATCCGACTTGTTGCGTGCGTTTTGTCGACGGCATCGATCTGACCAAAAACGCTTGTGGAATCCAGCCCTTATACTGGTGTGGAGTATATAATCACACACATTTATAAAGCTATGCCATTTTATGTAGATATGTAGCTTTATAAATGCGCTTCTCGGATTCTGTTGACTGAGATGGTGATGCACAGACTTATCTGGGGGAGCTATTGTGCTTTTAATTTTTAAATATTTTTCTACCAGTTTTTGTAATTTAAAGCCAATTCAAGATATTTAGGTATACAGTAAGTCTGCCTAGCACACACATTATATATAGATACACAGTAGAAGTGACAACACTCACAGATTGAAAACATTTTAAAGGAACAGTAACACCAAAAACTGAAAGTGTAAAATATAATGTAGTGTTGACTTACAATGGTAAAAGTTGCGTGTTTGCTTCAGAAAGGCTACTATAGTTTATAAGAACAAAGCTATATAACTATGGTGGCAGCCATTCAATCTGGGAAAAAGGAGAAAAAGCACAGTATACATAGCAGACAACAGATAAAACACTATTATCTTCTTCAGGACTTATCTGTTATCTGCTATGTTAGCTGTGCCTTTTCTCGTTTTTTCCAGGTTGAATGGCTGCCCCCCATGGCTACACAAGCAGCTCATTTGTATAAACTGTAGTAGCTTTTCTGAAACAAACCGGTTAGTTTTACCGTTGCAGGGTGACAGTATATTATATCTTAATTACTTTATAATACTTGAATTTTTTTGGTGTTCCTTTAAGAAGGTCACATTCACAGCCAGGTTCTATAATGTAATCACTGATTGTTCTTTAATGTCATTTAATCTGTATATTCATTTCAGATATAAACATACCTCTAATCTAGAAGAAAAGGAGCTCATCCAGCAAATAGACGGCACAATTAAAGAAAGGCACAATGCTTTTTTCGACATGGAAGCCTATTTGCCAAAGAAAAATAGGTAAGTTAGGACTAGCTTGTCACAGCTCTGACTGCAAGTCTTGCAAATCAATGAAGCCCATGGTCTTGCATATATTGTCTTATTGCAGCTGCTGAAGGTTTTACAGGGCTGTTAATTGTTTGTGTGTTATGTACAGCACATGTGCTTTAGATCTGGAAATAAAACTCAAATTAGTGAAGGGTTAATGAATATAACGCCTAGCATGGATTATAGATGCCATTGAATGTACTGTTCAGTTTGAGCTAGCCATACAAGTATGTATATTTTTGTTTACGTATCAGTAACATTTTCAGTATATTTGGCAGGTTTATATAAGATCCTGACCAATATCCGAGTAAAGGTATGTTATCCAGAATGCTCAGGACCAGGGTTTTTTCTGTAATTTGGATCTTCATACCTTGAGTCTACTAGAAAATTATATAAACATTAAATAAACCCAATAACCTGGTTTTGCTTCCAATAAGAATTAATTAAATTGTAGTTGGGATCAAATACAAAGTACTGTTTTATTTAATAAAATATCATTTTTAAAATTTTGATTATTTGGTTTAAAATGGCGTCCATGGGAGGGCGACCTTTCCGTAATTTGGAGCTTTCTGGATAATGGGTTTTCAGATAACGGATCCCATATCTGTATAATGAATACCAGACCATATGTGCATTGACAATGTTTGAAAATCTATTCTGCCTTTTGTGTTTGTTTGCATTATCACTAAATTCACCCAAAAATTAAAGTTTACTTGACATGAAACGTGCAGGGTTTTTTTTCTTTATTTTGTGTGCGTCTTAATAGTTTGTCTTTTAATTTGTACCTGAATTTGAATGTAATTGCTAGGATCAGTAACTCGTGAAGTATAGATTATATTTATTACTAGTTGATCCTTGATTTAGTTCTGGCAGCTCAGTGATTCAGGAGCAGATTTTGAACTGAATTTGCTATATTAAGTTGCTGCACATAGTTGATACATTTCAGCTGTCTAATGAAACTCAGGGATTCTGCTCAGCAGGAACAAAGATAAGAAATGTATCAACTAAATGTATAAATTTAGAACAGTTAAAGAGACGGTGACCCCCCCCCCAGAGCTGCTTTAGAAGGTGAAAAATCAAACTTTACACTGAAGGTGATCAACCCCTTAAACATTCTAGTAGATCTGGATGTAGCAAAAACTTGAGAAGTAGTTTTCAGACTTATTGCATAAGGCTTGTTTTCTCCACTGGTGTATATATGCCAACTGAGAAAAGCTCCCTGTTTGTGTGAGCACTGGCAGGCACATTATCAGCCTCTCCGTTAACACATACAGTGAATTTTGGTATAGAAGAGCTGAAGTATGCCATTTTGTGGTGATCCTGTGCCTTTCCACGCATATAGGGAACTGAAGGAATGGATTTTCTCAGCTGTCATAGAAATTACTTATTGCCATTAGCCTTATAGTGTTAAAAAGGATGAAAGTCCATGTGTTACTGTTTAACAGCTAGAGTCATCAGACATTCTTTATTGTGACTTTAGTTCTGCAGGCTCCAGATAACAGCCCCTCTGTAATATTCATCTTGGTTAAAGGTGGCCATACACGTGCAGATTAAAGCTGCCGATATCGGTCCTTTAGACCGTTTCGGAAGCTTATCTGCCCATGTGTGGGGGCTCCCGACGGGTCCTCCTGATCGATATCAGGCCAAAAATGGACCAGATATCGGTCAAGTTTGATTTTTTTTTTTTTATACGATCCAGCACCGCATCAGCTAGTTGATGTGGTCCTGTGACCCGTCAGCGCCCATTTGCAGCAGTGTAATACGATCATTCGGCCCCAGGGCCGAACATTCAAATTCACCCAATATCACCCAGCTGTTAGTGGGCATATCGGGTTAAGATCCGCTTGTTTGGCGACCTTATAGTGTATGGCCACCTTTAGCGTGATTCACACTTTTCAGGGGTAAATTAGATGCATTTATAAACAAAATACCTTTTATTTCAGTTGGCCCCAATCACAATCTGATTAATTTGTTTGTTTCTTTTTTTCAGTTTGTACTTAAACCTGGTGCTTGGAAATGTGAATGTCACTCTCCTTAGTAAACAAACAAAGTAAGTGTTCTATTCTATTGTGGCTATTTTTGTAACATTTATTGAATATAGCTTTGATACATACATAGTAAATTGCAAGTATCTGCCATATAGTTTTCCATATGTGTATATATGAATACAATACCAAGGAAGTGACATGATAGTAGTTAAGAGGGTAACAATATAAAAACATTGCAAATTGCTAAGTAATCAAACCAAGTGACTTCCATTGAACTCAGCCCAGTTCCGTCACCAGGAGATTTTGGCATACGTTAACAACATCCTAGTCACTCCTGGTATGTATATGGACCAGTTTGATATTCTTGTTTTTCTTGTTATATTTTGTGGTCATAAATTGCGTTGAAGGTGTAATATATTTAAATGCAGAGTATGTGAGTAAATATATGATATTACATCTTTAAGCGAGAAAACTCCAGGCACCCAGGCTTTATACATTTTAACCTGTAAAGTGCTGCTTCCTTTTGATGTTGCTGTCCCACATGTAGCTCGTAAACATGCGGCCGGGAATAGAATCTATGAGACTGACAATACCTTCGTGTTAGCGCTCTACATGTTACATTCCAGGATTTACAGGATGTCTGTTAATATTGCTTTTCTTTATATGTTTAGTATTTATTATCTTTAAGATTTATTTTGTTTATGTACCTTTTATATTCCTTCTGTTGAGACAGCAGCTACTATCATATATGTGGGCAAGAAGACACCTTGAGCCTTACACAGAAAGCTACCCTCAGAGCCTGAGAAATACTTCTATATAAGAATTAGTTAAATAAGATAATTTAAATAAGTGTGTGCATATTGCTGATTTATAATGGTGGATTTTATGTTCGGTCATTCGCTTTAATTCTTCACTCCCCCCTCACTATTATCAGTGGCAGAATGCTGGTAATGTTCATATCCGTGGTAACCCAAAGACATCAAATATTACATGAAATCATAGATGTTAATCAGGATTTCTCTCTAAACCCCTTTGTTATCCCATATTCACTTTGTAGAGATATTTATGAGCATTGTTATTTCTGTGATTTCAGATTTGCCTACAAGGATGAATATGAAAAATTCAAGCTTTACTTGACTATTATATTGTTACTGGGAGCTATCACTTGTAGATTTGTGCTTCATTACAGGTGAGCTAATGATTGCTTTAATAGTGCATTCCATTATTCTGTTTTGTTGCTGCTCCTTTAAAGAAGGAAAGCCAAGGAGGAATTTTATTGCCAATAGATTAGCTGCAATAGTGCAAGCTAGAACGCTAAATTTATACTGTAGAATGTTTTACCATACCTGAGTAAAAAGCTCTAGAAGCTCTCTGTTTGTTTAGGATAGCAGCTGCAGTATTAGCTTGGTGTGACATCACTTCCTGCCTGAGTCTCTCCCTGCTCACTCATAGCTCTTGGCTTTGATTACAGCAGAGAGGGGAGGTGGAGCACACTGAGCATGCTCACACCCAGGGATAGAAGGTTTAAGCTGAAGGCAGGATGTCTGATATAGAAGCCAATGTATACACAATACACAACAGAAATACTGTGTTTCTTTTGACAGAGGACTTAGCATAGCATTAGTGGTAGGGTTTACTGGGTGTATTTAGGTGAACCTTTCTGATAAGGCTTACTTAGTTTTAGTCTTTGGCAGACGGGCGACTAATTCCCCGAAATGCCTTCCCGCCGGCAAGAATACGAATCACTGACGGGATGGCACATGAATTGCTTCGGCTCACAAGGAAACTTCGGGCAACTTCAGAAATCTGAAGCGATTTGTCTGCCACCACCCTAAAGGAAAACTTAAGCAACAGATAATTTCTATCAAATTAAGTGGCATATTAAAGATTCTTACCAAGATGGAAAGTAAATCTTGCCGTTTTGCATCTTTTCCCTTGAGCCCCCATTTTACGATATTCTCTGTGCTGCCTTAGAGATCACCTGACCAGAAATACTGCAGCTCTAACTGTAACAGGAAGAAGTGTGGAAGCAAAAGACAGAACTCTGTCTGTTAATTGGCTCATGTGACCTAACATGTATGGTTTGTTTGTGTGCACCGCGAATCGTAGGATCCCAGGGGACGGCCCTTATTTTTTAAAATGGCAATTTTCTATTTATGATTACCCAATGGCACATGCTACTTAAAAAAAAAGTATATTATTACGAAAATGGTTTATTTACATGAAGCAGGGTTTTACATATGAGCTGTTTTATGCGATATCTTTTTATAGAGACCTACATTATTTGGGGGGTATAGTTTTCCTTTAAAGGTACCTATCATAGCAAAAATGTCTTCCATATCAGGTGCCATATAATAGAACCTGCACTCTGGCTGGGGCAATACTGTTTTGGCAGAAAATGCCCCTAGCAAACACTATGCTGCCTTGCATTTGTGTGTATAGCACTCTTATGTGCAGAGAGCCATATTGTTTTAGATGCTTGTACATGAGTTCACTTCGGTTCAGCGATGAAAACCCAATCCTAGTAATACATCAGAAGACAATGTGGGCAACACTATCCTTCCAATAAAGAATGACAAGTAATATGTAATGTGGTGGGCCATCATTACCTGCACTTATCCCTGGTCTGAAGTATACACTAATATAACTAATTCAGCCCAAACCTCTAGCCCAGCATCTCAAATTACACTTTCAAATGTTACAATTTGGGGCATTAATTAATCTCGCTTCTCTGAAGCTTTACTTTTAAAGTTTGATATATTCGTTGCACCAAAGCTTCAAATCAGGGGAGTGTGTTCAGAAGGATTAAGCGACTGAAAATATGTCAAACTGTAACAGATTAAAGAGTCCGTGACCTAGCTGGTTGAAATACTACAGGCAAGCATGAGAAGGGGAAAATTAAACATTTTAAAATAGTTAAACCTTATCATTTACTGTATTAAAAGCACTTCTGAGAGCAGCTACCAGATTGCCTTCTTTAACATATGTTACTGTTGATTCCTTAGCAGGGTGTCAGTTGATTAACTCTGTATTTGCTTTGCAGGGTGACAGATGAGGTGTTTAATTTCCTACTAGTCTGGTACTTCTGCACACTGACCATTAGGGAAAGTATCCTCATTAGCAACGGTTCAAGGTAAGTGCTACAATATACTTTGTAATAAAATAAAGTGAAAAAATCTAAATTTATTTGGAGACGAAATGATCTCACTAAGAAGAGATGAATCAAATGATTTATTTAAAAAAATGTAAAAATGTTATGCAGTCTGTTGCATTATTAACAATCTATATTCTCTTTACATGCAGGATAAAGGGATGGTGGGTATCCCATCATTATGTCTCCACATTTCTTTCAGGGGTGATGTTAACATGGTAAGTCCATATAGCAGATACCAATGTTTACTAGATGCATGACTACATAGTGGACCCTTCCGCTTTATGTGGGGGGTAGAGCTAACTTCTTTTATTACAAATACATTTTAAACTAATGTCTTTTCACTGTTAAACTGATGTGCAGATTATTTGCATTTAGGATAGGCTACTGAAATGGTACAATTAAATATTGTTTTGTCTCTTTCCCCCCTCATTATCATAAATAGGCCAGATGGACTCATGTATCAAATGTTTCGAAATCAGTTTCTGGCATTTTCCATATTTCAAAGTAAGTAATTGGTGAGGAATAAAATATAAACTGCTTCAATGCAAACTGCATTACAGTGTGTCTGTATTAGTCAAACCCTTTAGAACACCCCAAAGTCATAACACAAAAACACAAAAACACTCTTATTCACGCCTTTGTGTATTGTATATGTTTTTCCTACAACATGGAAAAGTAGTCTTGTCTAAATCCAGACTGGGCTGAAAATCAGCCTGCTGAAATACAGAGGCTGAGAATAAACCCCTCTGCTGGCATTTGCATTCTGTCCTGCCTGCACCTGGAATAATTGCCCAATTTCATCCCTGTCTGGCATTAGCCTAAGCTGTATAAGTAGTATGTTACTTTCTTAGCACCCAATGTGCAATATCAATGTGCTCCGGAAATGTCATGCTCAACTGAGGTGTAAATAGGAACTGCACTGACACAACTGTGCTTGCACTTCTTATTTGCAGCAGGGTGTATGGGGCAGGCATCCAGGACACCTTAGCACTGCAGGAAATTATTGATCAAAAGGTCTGGTTTGCAGTAGCTTAAAGCTCCTTGATCTGAAGTGTTTCCTTGTTTTGGTTCACTTACAGTAACATGGTCCTTTACTTGCACAAACACAGTCCTACCCATACCACTCATATAGTGTACAATATAATATAAAAGATTTATCAAAATGTGAGGTTAGAGCTCACCACAGAAAAAAAATTACCCATGTTCTATTCATTCCTATGGGATTTTTTTCAATGGAGTTGACCATTTGATAAATATGTTATTAAAAATCCAATAGGAATGAATAGAAAGCGAGTGAGTTTTATTGTGGTGTGAGCTCTAAATTCACACATTGATTAAATCTGCTCCTCAGTGTAATACGACATGGCGCTCCTCTAAACTCGTACACCATGCACAATAACATTGCAGTGAAAAACGGGTCAGGGGAGCAAAAAGTCATGTGGAGCCCCATGTTGCTCCCTTATCCCTTGCTGTACAATACCATGGTGCCCCACTGTACAGTAAAAAGGCTACCCTTACTAGCTGCTGTAAAACTGTATAATGTTTCCATGACATGATTACCATTGTATAAAGACATGCTGCTTCTTAGACCTAGTACCAAATGTGAATAACATGCTGCTCCCATACCTGGGTCCGATTATTCAATAACTTGCTGCTTCCCTGATCTGGATTAATCCTTCCCTTATTGTAAAAATCGACTGCACAATAACATGGGGGTGTGGTCAGTAGAAAATACTGTTGCAGTACTGTCCTAGGTATGGTTTTACTTGTTTCCCGATATTATTCAATTGTTCTTTCATATTTGTAACAGGCTCAGTCTGTTTTTTTTTTTTGTTTTTTTTGTTCTAGGTTGTGTACAGTTTCTTCAATATTATTATCAGAGCGGCTGTTTATACAGATTACGTGCTTTAGGCGAGAGAAATCATTTACACCTCACTGTTGGTAGGTATCTGCATACTCTTTTCCCCTTAAAGGAACAGTAACACCAACAAAAATAAAGGAATGACAATATAATGTACTGTTGCCCTGCACTAGTACAACTGGTGTGTTTGCTTCAGAAACGCAACTATAGTTTATATAAATAAGCTGCTGTGTAGCCATGGGGGCAGCCATTCAAGCACAGGATACACAGTAGATAACAGATAAGCTCTGTAGTATACAATGGGATTCTTCAGAATGTATCTGTTATCTACTGTGTATCCTGTGCCTTTTCAGCTTTGAATGGCTACACAGCAGCTTTTTTATATAAGCCAGTGGTCCCCAACCAGTAGCTCGTGAGCAACATGTTGCTCACTAACCCCTTGGATGTTGCTTTCAGTGGCCTCAAAGCAGGTGATTATTTTTAAATTCCAGGCTTGGAGGTAATTTATGGTTGTAGAAAAACCAGATGTACTGCCAAACAGACCCTCCTATATGCTGGTAATTCACATAGAGGCTACTAAATAGCCAATCACAGCCCTTATTTGCCACCCCAGGAATATTTTTCATGCTTGTGTTGCTCCCCAACTCCTTTTACATCTGAATGTTCTCACAGTTTAAAATAAAAGCTTAGGGACTCCTGATATAAGCTATAATATTCTTTATGAAATAACACACCAGTTTTTTCAGTGCAACGCAATGCTACATTATATTTTCATTACTTTAAAACACTTACACTTTTTGGTGTTGCTGTTTCTTTAAAGAGATTTAACTAAAGTGGAAGGTGGCAAGCTAATAAAACCACTAGTTCTCTAGATCTGGGAAAATGCATTTCTGTAGCCTCTACCATGAAGCAGAGCTGTAGTATCCATTAGTCTTCTTCCTTCAGCAGTGTTATTTTTGTTCTTTATGATTTATTTGGTCCTCTTTGTGCTCTCATATCGCTTCTAGAGGGATTCCAATCATGGATGTGGAGAGGCCTCACTTTTCTTCTTCCTGTCCTCTTTTTTGGACATGTAAGTGTGTGTATACTTGAATTGTGTATTTTGTGACAAAATAATATATTTAAATGTGTAAAATGATTTTTTTTTTGGAGAAGCAGTGCCCTTTTTTTCTTCAGTTGTACACTGTTTAACAAGCTTTTCACAGCTGCATGTCTTATTGTTGTCCCACACTTACCACTTATATTAGCCTGCATATATAACAACAGATGGCATTTGTCAGTGATATTACCCCACACCTACCTACTTATTTTTGCAGTTATTGAGCCTGTTTAGGGGTTGTTTATACCTACAGATGAGGCTATATGATAACTTTACTTATGTCCTGCAATGTTACATTTTATAAGATACTGCTGAGCCATTAACCTTCCTTTATCCTTATAAACATCAAAGACTGACCTGTAACGGTCACTAACTGGCTTTCTTAGGACCATGACATGTATTTATTCACCATACGTCTCCCCAGGTTGCTTCCCAGTACACAACATGGATTAATATCTAATTTTTCAAACCAAAACCACCTCTTACTAGAATTGTACATTAGGCTGCTCATTCTTCTTTCATTTATTCCATGTTCTATATAAATGCAATATAACAAGCGGTCTTTTTTGGTGCATGTCAAGGTTTTTCTCTTAAAACACTGTAAATATTTGTGTGTGTCATTTATAAATGATTCTATTTGTTTGTTGTGTTATTATCTACAGAAGAGTAGAGGGCACCACATAATTGCATAATATCAGATCAGTCCTTTTTATTCTGTAAAATTCTGACCTCAATTTTATTTTTTAGTTTTGGCAGCTGTACAATGCAATGACTCTCTTTGGGCTGTCAAGACATGAAGAATGCAAAGAATGGCAGGTAATGTATTTGTATAACTCTTCTATAGCATGATCATCATTGTCATATGCCAGATGTTTACAGAGTCTTATGGTTCAAGTTCAGCTTTGGTCAGGCTTTTTTATCTCACTGCAAGGTGACAGACAGAAGAAAATACTGCTGTTTCCATTAGTTGATCATCATTGTAAGATTATTTAGGCCAGGAAATGAGTGTTCATGTTTAGCAGTATCTTGGAGAGTAAACAGGCATTTTCTACAGCCTTAACCCCCCCCCCCCAACCACTACCGTGTTGGGGCTAGTTGCACAGTTTGGCAACCACAATCCAATATATCTAATAGGAGGGGGGAGCTTCCATTTCTAGCAGATGAATTAGAGCTCACTCAACTGATTTCTGTACAAACAAAATCGAATAAAATAACTGCACAAATCCTGCATGTAGAACGATACGATTTTAATAGAGTGAGCTCTAATACATCTTCTAGGCAAAATGAGCCCCACTATAAGATATATTGGATCTAACTGTCAATAAATAGCTGACACCCAACTGCTGCATGAAGACAGAATGAAGAGAAACAGATGCTGAGAGAGGGATAGTGAAGATGAACTTGATTATTTCAGAAACAGTACAGAATTTTTAATTGGTTATATTTAGAAAACTTCTTATTTCAGCATGCTGAAGCTTATATAAAATTACATTTTTTGTGATCGTTCCCCTTTAAGAAGCCTTCTATTAGTTCCTCTTCGTCACTCTGATACTCCTGAGCTATGTATCAAATGAGAGGAAGGAAAATAAAGTTAAAATGTTCAAAGTGATGAGAAATAAGAAACAAAGTAGTCATTACTTGTATTATACTTTTTGAAATTGCAACATTTAATGAAAGCAACCTTCCCCTTTTGGCTAGTGTAACACAGAGATGATTAATGCCCAGGCCAAGAATCAGCCAATCCTGTGGCCTCTGCCCATTCCTGTGTCTGCACTCACATTTATACAGCCTAGTGCGACTTTAGCCTTAGATTAACGTAGAACAGTGAAACAAGGGGATTTCAATGACCTTATGATAAACTGGGGTAGTTCTCGCTGCTGTGGGATTTGAGTAGATTTACAAGAATAAGTGAAATAGTTTATTGCTATACAAACTGGCACAATACTCACACACTTGTATGTATCAATGTGATTTTACTGTATCAGCAAAGCATGTGGGTGTGATCAGCCAAGTTAGCCTGGAAGGGAGAGGAGATGTGACTCATCAGACTCTGGAAAGGAATGTTGTTTTCTGTATATGGTTGATCCTTTGTGTAACTTACCTGTTAAAGGAACAGTAGCACCAAAAAATGAAAGTGTTTTAAAGTAATGAAAATTTAATATTATGTTGCCCTGCACTGGAAAAGCTGGTGCGTTTGCTTCAGAAACACTACTATAGTTTATATAAACAAGCTGCTGTGTAGCCATGGGGGAAGCTATTCAAGCACAGGATAGACCGTAGATAAGAGATAAGTTCACAAGAATCCCATTGTATACTACAGAGCGTATCTGTTCTCTTCTGTGTATCCTGTGCCTTTTGTCCTTTTTCAGCTTTGAATGGCTGCCCCCCATTGCTGCACAGCAGCTTATTTATATAAACTATAGTAGAGTTTCTGAAGCAAACACACCAGGTTTACCAGTGCAGGGCAACACTTCATTTTATTTGTATTACTTTAAAACACTTTAATTTTTTTTTTGGTGTTAACTGTTTCTTTAAGTGCTCCACTGAAACTGCCCAGCAGCTACAACAAAGGTGCACAATAGCATTAGATTAGGCTGCAAATGAGCCCTCTGCTCCAGGAACCAAACTTTCAGCCAGTATTGTTTAAATTAACAAACTAAAATGTTCTTGTCTTTCTTCTATTGTGCTAAGAATAATTCTCGACGGGTCTGTTGCAGGTGTTTGTGTTGGCTCTCACATTTCTCCTGCTCTTCCTGGGGAACTTCCTGACGACTCTAAAAGTTGTTCACACAAAATTTCAGAAGAATAAGCTAAAGAAGCCTTGAGCCTCGTTTAAAACTGGGGGCAGAGTTATACTGAATGGAATAATTGCCCCACCCCAATATGGACTGCAGGGGGTACTGGAAAAGTGCAGGGGCCACACTTTGGAACCCTGATTGGGCTATTACAATGGGAATTGGTATCATGGATTAGAAGATGGATGAATAGACGCCGCCGTCCACTTTCCCTCTGGGATTTTGTACTTGCCATTTTTAAGCTGCTTTTATTCACCCCCAATGGAAAGGAAATGTTCGGGCCTGTTCTACAGACCACTGGGTTCTTTGGCTGCTGATGGAATCATTGACTCTAGCACTAATCTCCATTAATCATTTTTGCCCATTTAGAATCACATTTATAATCACACATACAAACAGTACGTTATGGTTGGTACAATGTTTACACGGGAGTACAGTAATGGCATAGGTTGAACTCACTCTTCGTACGTTTGGAAGGAATGAAAAATAAATGTTTACTACTGTGAATTTCCTCCTTTAGAATCCTGCTTCTCCCCATGGGAACAGTGGTGTAACTAGATATTACTGGGCCCCACAGCAAATTTATGTTTCAGGCCCCCAAAATATCTAGAGGTTGACCAGTTTTATCAAGATTTATTGAAATTGTATATGAATTAGGGCCTCTATATCTCCTGGGGCCCCCCCCTGCAGCCGCAGGGTCTGCTTTCTCTGTAGTTACGCCCCTGACTGGGAATGGGGGCACTGCACTGATAGGGTAATGGCATACGACATTCTGCGGCCTTTTGTCTTGGTGACATTTATATAGTGAAGGTGGCCCTAGACACACAGATAATATCGTAAGAAACAAATTTTCATACCATATTCAGTGCTGTATGGTGGGAAAAGAGCTGACCAAAAGCCAAATTCGGCTCGGCGATCGGACTGGGTGAAAAATTTTGATCAGGTGCCTTTGAAGGGACCCAAACATCGGCCAGTGTTAGTGCTGAATCATCAGATACAGGTAGAATTCTATTGTTTCTACCAGTATATCGACCTGTATATCTGACGATTCAGCTCTACACGTGTGTATTGAAACAAACTATCTTTCTTGGAAAGATCTTTCCACAAATCTGATTGGCTAACTAGCTCCATAAAATGTGTAAATAAATAATAAATACTTCTAAGGGCCCTGTACCCACTAAATACAGTGTGATGTAAAGCCCTGTTCCAAACGAAAACTCCAAATGTGAGGTCAAAAAAATGCGGTGTTTACTTTTGTAAAATTACAAGGAAGGCCCAAAAAATAGAGGATGTACAGAAGTATAACAAGGATGGATCAGCAATGGCCATGATTAAAGGTCAACTAACAAATCTGATTTCAGCAGATGCCAGAATAATAGTATCAAAATATGAATTATGCAATAACCAATGTTATAATATACACACACACACACACATGTAATAACACCTTAGTCATAATATTAAGTCTCATTAAACTCATCACAAGAAGCCAAGCCATCTGCTCATGTAATGCCTATAGCTATTTCCATCTCCCTAGGCATATTTCTATCTGATTCTCAACCGCTCCGGAATCACTAAATACTCTGATTTGATGTAGTGTCTTGGGTGTGATATTATATGGTTATGTGTATTTTATTATAATACACAAAATCCTTGAATATCTAGTAAATGATATCTTTATAAACGGTGAGTAGTGATGTAATTTCTGTCACATGACTCACTGAAACTTGTGTATTATAATAAATAAAGTACCTCTGTTGCAAAATATGAGGATATTAGAAGTTACCTCGGAGTTCCATGACTCTGCCTTCGGCCTCGTGCTTTTATATGGTCATGAAACTCCTCGGTAACTTATAATATCCTTATATTTTTCAAGTGAGGGTACTTTATTCACTATATATACTTGTCATACATAATTGTTTGGAAGGGGTGTTATTTTATAACACCCCCCTCCAAAAAAAGCCACTGTCTGCCTAATAGTAACAGATTTCCTTAGCCCATTTATCTCACAGTGGTGCATGCGGTCTCATGGGGAAGGTTGGGTTACTCAGAATGCTGTTGCATATTTGCAGTTTATATACTAGGAAAATAGTAAATCAAATTCCACCTTTTCAAACAAAGTAGCCCTTCGACATGCCTCAAACTAACAGTCAGCACTCTTTAAATCCGGGGACAGGACTGCCTGTAGCATTATTTAGGGGCAACTTGGGCCACACCTTGTATGGATAAGTAATTAGTATTAGGCTTAGGGCCAGGGATGGCTCATTACATGCACTTTAATTGCTGAGCAAACAGATTGCTTAAATAAATAGTTCAATGTAAAAACTGGGTAAACAGGCTGTTATGACCCCACATGGGTCATAAAGTCACTACAGTCATTATATATTACATTTTTGGCTAACTATATTGAAAACATTTTTATTTACCCAGCCTATTTATTTACCGAGCTTTTATACTGAGCAATTTGTTAAAAGGAACAGTTCAGTGTGAGATAAATGCGCATTAATAGAAGCAAAATCATTGTGAAGACATAGAAGTCACCTAAGCATGAACATTTTACACTAAATTTGGATAATTCAGCAGCTTAATGTTAAGTAACTAGCAACATTAATTCAATGAGTAACCAGACAATTAAAAAGAACTTTAAATCAGGCACAAGTGAGGGTATAATATATGCAACATAAAAGCTCAGATTATGTAGCATCTGACAATGGAGCATATTCATCAAAGGGGAAAGGGCAAAGTATCCCGTGGGCTGTAAAGTATCACAAGTTGCCTTGCGTTCCACAAATCTCACCTGAAGAGACAGTGATTAGCAACAATCTGTTGTGTATAGCAGGGCAGTCAAGGAGGAGCCTGTACTGAGAATACAAGCAGCACTCTCTATGCAAATAGGTTGCTGGGATTGTTATCCAGACCACACATTAAATTTTACATCCCCTGATTTTAAATTTCCCCTGATTTTACATTGTTGTTTGGTGGTCCCACCCAGGGTGCCATCAGAAATCACAAGGCCCTGTACAGCAACATTTTCTGGGCCCCCTGGTCCCCGCCCACAACAGGTCCCATCCACCTCACACCACAGTAAAAAGTCCACAAAAAAAACTATTGGCGCCAGGGCCCCCCTATATAAAAATAAAAATTGTGCCAGGGCCCCATATGTGTATACAAAAACATTGGTGGCCAGGGCCCCCTACAATTTAAAAAAAAATGGTGGCAGGGGCCTATAGAGTATTAAAATAATGCATTGGTGCCAGGGGTTTAAAAAAATAAAAACACACATTGGTGTTCAGTAGAATTGAACTTGTGGCTTCAGGACTTCAACTTTGTCTATTTTCGTGGCTTCTGGTCTTTTCACCGCTTCGGATGTTCGGAAGAAGCGCCACGGCTTTGGCCCCCAGTTCTTTCAAAAAGTGCAGCACCCCCTTAAGGCCGGTACAGGAGTACCCCCTGTGCCCCCCTGATGGCGGCCCTTGTCCCACCTATGTATTATGCCTAATACATTTCCCCGATTTTACATTTTTCTGGATTTTACACCATTTTTTTCAAGTCCCCTGATAAACCTAAAATGGAGGTGCTACTGTATTAGTATTAGTTTGCTTTGACTTACATCATAAAACAGGATTTGGAATACATTTTTGGGTGTCAGGTCCCCTTTAAAGACATAGGAAACCATGCACTGTTTTATTGGATTTTAAAAACTATTTGTACGTGGCTGAGTTTGTAGGTATCCAAGCAACTGGTTATGTTTGCTTCTCCTTGGATGCGTCCTACATGGCCATTGGAGAGGCAATTGTAGAGCAGATTTTCAGTATAAACAGACTGGGATCTCATGGAGTTATTGAATGGTCTCCGATTTCTTTAAACCAGGGGTCCCCAACCTTTTTTTACCCATGAGCCACATTCAAGTGTCAAAATAGTTGGAGAGCAACACAAGCATGAAATAAATTCCTGAGCTCTAATTGGCTATTTGTTATACCCTTTGTAAAGTGGCAGCCTACAGGAGGCTCTGTTTGGCAGTATAACTGGTTTTTATGCAACTAAAACTTGCCTCCAAGCCTGGAATTCAAAAACAAGCAGCTGCTCTGAGGCCACTGGGAGTAACATCTAAGGGATGAGTAACGTGTTGGTCACAAGCCACTGGTTGGGGATCACTGCTCTAAACTCAGCATCCAAATAGCACGGATGTCCAAATGTGTATGGCTGTCCACTGCCATATATAAGAGATGGGTCTTCTCAGAAATAATTGATGGCAAACAAATTGCCGCATAATTCTGCCACTAAAAGGGACATTAGATAAGAGCTGCTAGCAAGTGTGCAATTAGACAAAATCTGCAGATAAAAATGGACTGTACATGTAGACTTTTCCACACAAAAAACCTACCAATAGGCTACAACGTCCCTTAAAACAGGGGAAACATTCTGCCATGAGAAAAGTGTATTTCTCTGAAGGGGAAGTAAATGCAAATCCCAGCAAATATGTTTTCCACAAGTTAGACAATGTTCATACGTAGATCCCTATAGTGTTACCTATCAAACAACATGTTGATATAGACTAGTGGCACCCAGTGTTCCCTTTTATGTATGTTGCAAGTGACAAACTTGCCAATGACTTCTATAAAAGCTTCCCAGTCCTGTGATAGGGCCTATAAAGATGCATTCTGTGGCTGTGGGATTCAGTGGTATTGCTATAGTAACATTAGCCTGGCACAGTCCCAGTCACTGGGACTTTCAAAATATATGCCCGGCACCAAATTAGTTCCACATTTGGGTCAGACATCTACCAAATAAAATGAAAGTCCTGGGTGTCAAATCTAAAGAGAACCCCAAACCATAGCTTAAAGGGGTGGTTCACATTCAAACAACTAGTAGTTTTCAGATAGATCACAAGAAATAATGACTTTTTCCAATTATTTTCTATGTGTTACTGTTTTTCTAATATTGAAATATAAAGTGCCTTTTTTCACCTTCTAAAGCAGCTCTGGGAGGGGGGGGGGGTTGTCGACCCTGTAAACTGTTCTAAATGGATACATTTAATTGATACATTTCTAATCTTTGTCCCTGCTGAGCAGAATCCCTGGGTTTCATTAAAGGACAAGTAAAGGCAAAAAAATAAAATCCCATTTTTACTTTCTTTAATGAAAAAGAAACCCAATATACTTTAATTAAAAAATGTGTACCATTTTTATAAGAAACCTGACTGTATGCAGTGAAATTGTCCCTACATTTACTGCTGTGGATAGGAATTGTCAGACGGCCCCTAACTGCTGAGCAGGGAAACAATCATACTTATGAACAGCAGGGGGAGCCCCCGCCTTACTTACCAGCCATGCAGAATTCAAGCAGCTTTGTTTATGACTATCCCTAAGCAGCCCAGACCACACTGAGCATGTGCAGGGTCAGGGTCAGGGTCAGGCAAAGATGACAGCCCCCTGTGGCCAACTTTGAAAGCATAAATCATTTGTTTGATTAGGCTTTGTGGTGCAGTAAGTTCATGTTTATGTTTAGCATACAAAATACAGCATTTCTAGAATTATTCTATTTTAGACTTTCCTTGTCCTTTAAAGGCAGTGGTTAGAATTGATACAATAGTTGCTAATACTCCAGAGATGCTGCTGAGAAATGTATCAACTAATTGTTGCAAAATTGTAACAGTTTAGAGTCAGCACCTGAATTACTGAGCTGTCAGACTCAAACACCAGAGACACGAACATTCAACTTTAAACTCAGATTTTGGAAAAACTGTGAAAAATAAATAATGGAAAGTAATTGAAAAAAGTCTTTATTTCTGGGGAACAATCTGAAAACAACTGAACTGAAAAAAATGTTTGGAAGGTGAACATCCCCTTTAAAGGATCTGAAGCCCTGAGTTTATAACCCTGGCCATACTCCAAGCACTGGAGAAGTAGACAGAGAGAGTTAGGGTACATAAAGTTATGTTTAAAAATCCATTACTCCCACCTCAACCCACACACTTATTTAATCTGCTAAAGGAAAACTATACCCCTCAAACAATGTACTGTAGGTCTCTATAAAAAGATATTGCTTTAAACAGTTCATATGTAAAACCCTGCTTCATGTATATAAACCATTTTCACAATAAAATATTTTTTTAGTAGTATGTGCAATTGGGTAATACTAAATAGAAAATTGTAATTTCAAAAAATAAGGGCCGCCCCTTGGAATCCTAGGATTTACGGTGCACACAAACAAACCAAACATGTTAGGTCACATGAGCCAATTAACAGACAGAGTTGTGTCTTTTGCTTCCTCACTTCTTCCTGTTACAGTTATGGTTGTAGTATTTCTGGTCAGGTGATCTCTGAGGCAGCACACAGACCATCACTAAATGGTGGCTCAAGGCAAGAGATGTAAAAGGGCAAGATTTACTTAAATATATATTCCAGTTTGGAAAGATTCTTTAATTTGCCCTTAATTTGATATAAACTGTTGCTCAAGTGTTCATTTTGGGGGTATCGGTTTCCTTTAATGCTGGGGTTCCCCTTTGTTCATTCTATGGTAAAGTCCAGCAGTGACATATCCATAAGTTAGAAGAACTGTAGCTTGTGTCCCACCACTAGGGGCTGCTGTTTCTAATTGAAGGAATGCTGGAATATGTTTCTCTCTGGCCTTTGTGTGACATTCATTTTGATTAGCGGCAATGGAACACAGAAACATAGAATTCTACATTATATGGCTGCCAAGCAGTTAAAAACAAAGGGGCATATTCTAAATTAAATGAATCATGTTTGGAAAGGCCTGACAGAGTGCTAGAGCATCTCCCAGTGGGCCCAAGCTACGGATAACGTCAATCAGCTCTTTATTTTAACCATAAGCCTATGTAACACCTGCAACATAGAACTACCTCCAGCCGATTGTTGTGAGATTGATCCCTAAGAGGCAATGTAAAAGTACTGAGCCACATAAAGAGATGAGTGTCTAAGCCACTTCTGAAGTGTCAACCTCCCATCTATTCTGTTTCCCAGAGAGAAGGCAGACAGGATAATAAGTGGTTGAGTTGGTTCCCCAAGTGACTCTACACACAGGAGCTAATAATGATTGCTTATGTACCAAAACAGATCCTGTCTAGAACTGCTAATCTGCATTAGTTATTATGTTATTTCCAGATTGTTAGGTCACATTGAGCTGTTGCCTTGTTTATATGGTGAAGGATTCTGGAAGTTTATGAATGTGTCTGTCATATCCTACAGAAGAGAGGACAGACTTGAGGGGATGTAAATTACCAGTGTCTCCATAATGCTCCCTAACCAGCCTCTTGAACCCTCCCCTGCATTGTCACAGTAAATGTCTCATGACTTATATGTAATGCTCCTCCCACACCTAAACCCTTTGTACAGGGGTCTGCATAACATGTGCCAGGAATTGTGCTTAAAGGGATTCTGTCATCATTTTTATGGTGTAGTTTTTATTTCTAAATTACATGGCAAATAATTCACTTTACAATATAAAATGTCATTCCTGAACCAGCAAGTGTATTTTTAAGTTGTAATACTGGTGTGTAGGCAGCCATCTCAGGTCATTTTGCCTGGTCATGTGCTTTCAGAAAGAGCCAGCACTTTACAATGGAACTTCTTTCTGGCAGGCTATTGTTTCTCCTACTCAATGTAACAATGTGTCGCAGTGGGACCTGGATTTTTTTTTCAATATTTATTTTTATTGAAAATTATCAAATACAGTTTGTCACAGTGGTTATCATCAAAATTTTCCTTAAATAAAATCAATAAAATGAACACATATCAACCTACATTGTTGTGACTTTCTTTCTTAATATCATAAGATGTGTATTAAAATAATTGAAGCTTTAATGGCTGCAAAACTGTATGGTACCTATATTCCTAGTGTGGGGTAAGAGATGCAAGAGTGAGATAACTGGGAAAGGCCTTCAGATTTCCTCACCTAGTCCTATCCATGCCCCCCATATCTTTTCAAACTTATTGGGACAGCCTCATCTCATATATGTTAGTTTGTATAGTGGTATTGCTTTATGGATGAGGTCTTCCCACAATGCAAGTGTTGGGCACTCTGGGGTGTTCCATTTCCATGCAATTGTTTTTTTGGCATACATACAAAGTAGGGATAGATGGATTTGCTCTGCTTTCCTGGGGGACAGCTCTTCAACCTGGTTGGTGGGACCTGGATTTTACTATTGAGTACTGTTCTTGGATCAACCAGGGAGCTGTTATCTTGTGTTCAGGTTACCTTCCCATTGTTCTGTTGTTAGGCTGCTGGGGGGGAAAGGAAGTGATATCACTCCAACTTGCAGTACAGCAGTAAAAAGTGACAGAAGTTTATCAGAGCACAAGTCACATCACTGGGGACAGCTGGGAAACTGACAATATGTCTAGCCCCATGTCAGATATCAAAATTAAATATAAAAAAAATCTGTTTGCTCTTTTGAGAAATGTACTTCAGTGCAGAATTCTGCTGGAGCAGCACTATTAACTGATGTGTTTTAAAAAATAAAAAAATCCCATGACAGTATCCCACTAAGAAAAGTGTGTAAATTGTATAAACTTTTATTTACAGGCAATTGTGGCCAAACCGACTGGCAATCTAAACTGGCATGTTAACTATAGACTTGTACTTACCATAACCACTCCCCTAATCCTGACTGTGTATTATACTGTATGAGCATGAGCTGATAGTCCAACTTGCCATAAACCAGTAAGTGCCTTCAGGTCCATCTCACATGAATGTAATTCAGCGCAGTCTGATATGAGCCAAGTAAAGCTCAGAACCTAAATAAGTTGAAAGGCATGGACTACCGAGTCTTCTTTTTTATCTGCTGCAACAGGTGAGAAGTATTTTAGGGAGTAGGTTGATCACAGCAGGAATTGCTTTTCCCATTAATATGAAGTGAAGAAGACTAGCCCAGCTGTCACCTCTGACAGCAGCTTATAATTTCTTTACTTTTAAAGGGGCAGTTTCCCTTTAAGACCTTTCAATTAGTCTTTTTTACATTGTAATGTGAGTTCCACAAGCCTTAGCGCATGGGTGCTTGCCAATGACCTTACAGCAAACCCTCAAAGAATGAGGGCTGTTTATTTCCATGATATTTGAATTTCTTAGCTAAATAATTCCATTAAATGCTATTATAAAATCAAAGACAGCAGACCTCACATGATTAAAGTCTGACTGCCTTGGGAAAAAGGCACCAAGGTTAATACAGGTATGGGACCTGTTATCCAGAATGCTCTGGACCTGGGGTATTCCGGATAAGGAACCTTTCCATAATTTGGATCTTCATACCTTAAGTCTACTAGAAAATCCTTTAAACAGTAAAGAAACCCACTAGGCTGGTTTTGCTTCCAATAAGGATTAATTATATCTTAATTGGGATCAAGTATAAGGTACTGTTTTATTATTAGAGAGAAAAGGAAAATCATTTTTAAAAATTAGGATTATTGGGATAAAGTCTATGGAAGATGGCCTTTTAATTTCGAGCTTTTGGATAGCGGGTTTCCAGATAATGGATCCCATACCTGTACTAAGAAAGCACAACTTGGAATAAATGCTGGAGTTGGGATGCAACATCATTCATGCCCCTGAGCAAGCTGCAACCTCTCTTTACCCAGAGAAACAATTCTGTGTGCACAAGGGGTACTTGAGACTTTATACATTTTCATTCTCTCTATCCATTGTAGTTGCACCCATGGAACATGACAGCAGATCAGGTTGGAGCTAACGAAATATTACTTTTAGCTTATTAAGCATGCTAATTGTACAGCAGTCAGTACTGTACCCCAGTTTGGAGTGCAGGTTTTTGTACGAATAGCTACTTTTGCAAAAGGGTTAAACAGCAGTGCACATAAGCACACACAGATACACAAGCTCCAGTAAGTGACTGTAAAACCCAGCAATACTAATCACTGTTTATAGCAAGGCATAACATTACCTTTATAATACTTAGCTAAAGGCGAGGGTTCAGCATTTTCAGAACTGTGGCACTCTAGCTATAGGCTGGACACATGTAAATGAACCATTAACATCAAAAATGAAAAGGATGAACATGACCTGGTTATTTCTGTACATGTACAGTGCTACGCAATATGTTGGCGCTATATAAATACATGTTAATAATAATAATAATAATAATAAGTTATCAGTATTTATAGAAATGGTGTGGGATTTTTGATAGGGCCAGACCAAGTAGTCAGCCCATCTCAGTCTGTTGCCACATCAAAGCTTATGTCTGGAACACCTGGAGCTAAACAGATGGGTGTCTTCAAGTAGGACTCCCCCAATAAAGAAGCTCAATCTTCTCAGTCTGAAGAACTAAAAAGACTCATTGATATAGGCAGCTTACCGCTAGGCACTTAAAGGAGAACTAAAGCTTGACTATAGAAGTAGGTTAGAAATGTTGTACATTATGTTTTGTGCTTCTGTACCAGCCCAAGGCAACCACAGCCCTTTAGCAGTAAAGAGCTGTGTCTCCAAAGATGCCCCAGTAGCTCCCCATCTTCTTTTCTGCTGATTCACTGCACATGCTCTGTGCTGCTGTCACTTACTGAGCTTAGGGACCCACTCACAATATAAAGTACACAGAATATAAATGTCACAATATAAAGTGGATTAGTAATTAATACAGATAATTACTACATGACAGCACAGAAATCAGTGCAACGAGCATCAGAATTTAATAATCAGCCCTGTAGCATCAGCTTATATTACAGACCAACCTCATTTTCTGCTTGATCATTTGTGACGACCCCTAAGCTTAACTTCTCAACAGCTGCTCAGAGCCCACTGAGCATGTGAGTGTTTCCAAGATGGTGACCCCCCTGTGACAAATCCTGGATCATTGCTGCTATTGAGATGCTAAAACTTTAGTGCAATAAATGCAGTATATAAAATTACATGTTTTTCATTTTTAGTTCTCCTTTAACTACTGAAATAAAACTTTCATACAATTCCATGTGCATCCAACTCACTAGCAACCATGGAAAAGGGATGAATGGCCAAGCAGAGTTGTAATTTCCCTTCTTAATTTAAAAGCATGTCATCATGAATAAAATATAAGAAAATGTTCATATTAAAATATTATGCTAATACATATTTACAGCTAAAACAGTCCTGACAGTTAAACTGAAGTGTCTGTGATGGGAGATGGTGTAGAACTGAACTGGTCCATAGAGTCCGACTCAGAGAACTGAGCAATTCTTCTGTTTCCTCTTCAGCTTCTGTTCTTTCTTCATACCATTAAGTGCAATTAACGTGGCCTCTCTAAAAACATTGTCTATGTTCTCCTGGTATTTGGCAGAGCATTCTAGATATTCTACAGCCTGTATACTTTTACACGTGTCTTCACCCTGAAACAAGAGAACCAGTTACCATGAGAAAAGCCAAACTGTGTTCTAACAATACTGTAGATATGAAGCTTTTCTTTATTCAATTTAAATTATCTCGGTAACGTGAAAAACTAACATTACGGCAGTATAATTCATAAGTTAAAATCCATCATTAGATACATAAAAGTTAAAATCCATCATTAGATACATAATAGCCAGGTGTTCTAAAAACCAGGGGAGACCTGTCAAATGGAGTTGCTTATTAGAAGGATTTAGAAGGCCTATGATTGGTTGCCCAGAAACAGAGACCTTGGGATGCTGCCAGTTGTACAAGCTAGAGAGCCCCCATGAAGGGTTGTTCAGAAGATGGGGGGGGGGGAAAAGAGGGGTTTAGTCTTCCAAAAAGATTTTTCATGGTCCCTTGAAGGAGAATTCAACCCATAATGTAAAAAACCCTTACCCCCCTACCCTACATAGACCCCCCTCCCTCCTCCCTCCCAGCCTACCTGGTACCCGGGCTAATGCCCCTAACTTTTTACTTACCCCTCCGTGCAGATTCTGTTCTCGGGAGCTCACGCCCGCCATCTTGTTTTCTTCGTTAAACGTCGGAAGCAGACCAATGTTTTCGGTGCATGCACAGTCGGAGTAAACTTCCGGTCCTGAACAACTGCGCATACACCAGAAGTCATGAAAATTTCCGAAAAATTTCTCGAAAAATTTCACAAAAATTTCCCGGCAATTTTCATGACTTTCGGCGCATGCACATTTTTTCGGGACTGGAATATTACTCCAACTGCACATGCGCCGAAAATTACGTTCTGCTTCCAAAGTTTAACGAAGGAAAGAAAATGTCGCCCATGAACTCCAGAGGACAGAATCTACACGGAGTCTACGTAGGGTAGGGTTTTTTTATGTTATGGGTTTAATTCTCAATTATCACAAAGAGCTCTGCAGACTGTAAGGCATGACATCTTAACTAAATACAAAATCTGCATGTTAGAGGGGCAGAAGAAATACAGTAGAAATAGATGTACCTGAAAATATGTAATTGGTTCTTGCTGTGACGTCCTAAGCTTGCGTAGTCGTTCCTTGTCTTTTCGGAGGTCCGTTTTACACCCAATAAGCACTATGGGAACCCCTCGACAAAAGTGATTAACCTCTGGATACCACTGATAAACAAAACATATACACAATCATGAGAGTGTTGAAGGACAGAGAAGAACTATTGGACTCACACTCATTTGCTTAGTATCACAGACCCCATTCAACCCCTGGTCATCTGTTCCAATTTTAACAGTCTTATCTGGATGATGAAAATACCTGGAACATGACCTGGTTTCTCTCTTTGCTTCTATCCATCTATATGTGTAACAGAGGCAGCCCCTGGAATACCGAGCTGCTGGACTAACATCAGAAAGAATAACAGCAAACTTTAAAGGGGTTGTTCACCTTCAAAATTTTTTTCAGTTCAGTTGGTCTCAGATAGATCACGAGAAATAACGACTTTTCCCAGTTTCTTTCTATTTTCTATTTGTGACCGTTTTTCTAATCTTGAAGTGTAAAGTTTAATTTTTCACCTTCTAAAGCAGCTCGGGGGGGGGGGTCGTCGACTCTTTAAATTGATACAATTAGTTGATACATTTGTTATCTTTGTCCCTGCTGAATTTCATTAAAGCCAGCTGTTGATCCAATAATTGCTAATGTTTCACAGATTCTGCTGAGAAATGTATCAACTCATGTAGCAAATTGTAACAGTTTACAGAATGCTCCTGCATCACTGAGCTGCCAGACTGAAACACAGGGGCGGAACTACCGGGGGAGCAGGGGGTGCGAGCAGGCCAGGGCCTGCACCCCCTCAGGGCCCCCCGGCAGTCCGTGCATATTCCCGGGCCAGTTCCGGGTGTACGGAGGGGGGCGGGGGCCCGGCTGCCCGTCCTGCGCCAGGGCCTGCCCCCTCTAGTTCCATTTCTGCTGAAACACCAGAGACACGAACATTAAACTTTAATTTTGGGAAAACAGTAAAAAATAAAAGATGGAACGCAATTGAAAAAAAGTATATCTTTAAGGTGAACAGTCTGAAAACGGTAAACAACCCCTTTAAGCTTTAAAATCAGAAAAAATGGCTAAGGTCATTCACAAAATCCCTTTTTGCAAGTGACAAAGGGGCGGGAAATTTTACACATATGTAATGCTCAGTACAGATTTCTTGCAGCAGGACAATTATGTGTAGCTTGCTCCGTGCATCTTGTGCTAGATCCAAGTTGCAGCTCTGTGAGTGTAAGGCAGAACTATACTTACCATCTCTACTTTAGGAAGGAGTTGTTACCTTTGCTCCACTCTAGGTGCTCACCAAAAGGCAGGGAGCAAAATGCAAAAACGTTGGCTTGTGCTTGTTTTTCTGCCCTGCTATTTGTAAATTACCCGTTATATATAGACAAAATTCAGATTTAAAAATCACAATTTTGGCTCTTTAGTTACCCGGAATGGCTTTTTGCCTCCCCTAGTAACCTGCGGGCTGCTACTGCTTGAGGGGAAATTCTCTACTCACTTCATGGCAGCATCTCCCCTGAACTTTATTTTAGGCTCTTATGTTTTTTTTTTGTTTGTTTTTTTTAATAGTGACCCAAACATTAAAGTGGACAAGAAAGTTGAAATGTATATCTGTTCTCTTACCTTTATTAGCACATTATCAAAACTGGTTGGGTTTGTAACATCGTAACATATTAAAACCAAATTCACATCTTGATATGATAGGGGACGTAGCCTGTCATAATCCTCTTGACCTGTGACAACAAACAAAAGTAGCAAAATTAAGACATCGCCAGTGTTAGAAAGGTTTGACACTACAAGTTGTTCTCATCCTATCAGACGGAATCATTTAAAAAGTTTTGTATTTTGTGGTGCAAAGATATTGGTTATTGCCTGCTGCCTGTGAGCCAGACAACCTGTATTTCATAATAATAATAATAATAATAATATTAATAAAAATAATAACAGTTCCTTGCTGTACATTTTTGCTACTAGTTCTTGGTTAATGGAGGTGATCATCAAGCAAAATTTGCCCTTTTCCACATTTTACCACAATTATGCAAGTGTGTTTGCATGTAAGATATTTTACATGTAGCAATGGGGACAATGATATTTTTAGATGCTTTGTCATCCACTGGAGAGAATATTTCCAGTGGGATAATATGGTGCTCAGTCTGCCATCATCTTAAACTAGTCAGCAACAGGCCTGGACTGGCAATCTGTGGGTTCTGGCAAATGCCAGAGGGGCTGCTGTAAGATGCCATAGAATGTCAATATTTAGTGGGGATGCACCGAATCCAGGATTCAGTTTAGGATTCTGCCAGGATTCTGACTTTTTCAGTAGGATTTGGCCGAATCCTCCTGCCTGGCCGAACCCAAATCCTAATTTGCATATGCAAATTAGGGACGGCGAGGGAAATCGTGCAACATTTTGTCACAAAACAAAGAGGAAATGTTTCCCCTTCCCACCCATAATTTGCATATGCAAATTAGGATTTGGATTCGTATTTGGCCAAATCTTTCGCAAAGGATTCGGGGGTTCTTCTAAATCCAAAATAGTGGATTCAGTGCATCCCTACTATTTAGAGGGCTGTTTGGGCCTCTATGTGGCCTGTGGGGACCTCTGGGTACCTGAAATGCCAGGGCCCATTTTGATTCTCAGTCCAGACCTGGTCAGCAAGTAGCAGTTGTTTTGGATTTATCACTGTAGACACTGTATCTCATGACCTGGGCGAATGAAAAACTTCATAGAAGTTACTGAGGGCTGCGATGTCTGCACCCATGAACACTAACTAGATGAGAAGTTGAGACTGCAGACAAAGCAGGTGTAACACATAGCCAATAACAGTGCTGCCCTACAGATATATTCTGTTCCTCTGTTTAAAGGATAAACTTTTATAAGATTCTACCACTTGTCTTGCCTTCATGCTCTGTAAAATATAAAAATTATGACACACCCAGCAGCTGGTGGCTCACACATAGACATAAACCACATAAACCACAATAGAATACTACATTTGTACAGCCAATAAATGACTGAACACAATTGATGTGATGAAACTGTAAAATAAAGAAAATTTAGGTTAATGGCACGTGAAACATATATATTTTGGGGAGTATGATCCCAGTGCAGGCGGACATGACTGTACATGAATGTGCAAGATGAGCTCATTCACTATTTACATATGTGCAACATAAGGTTGAAGGACAAGCTGACCAATCTTACCTCACGTATATGTGCGAAATGAGCTGCGTTACTTAAGTCATTATTCACTGATTTAGCAGCAGAAGCACAGACGTCGTTATGCCTTAACATTTAGACATAAACGTAAGGAAAATAGAACATTAAACTGTCATGAAATGTCCCCTCAATGTGTATGGGCAGAAAAAAAGGGGTGTTCCCCTTAAACATTTCCCCACACCAGACTTAATACTCTTTATCCTTTTGGTATAACAGTAATATTATAGTAACACTGGCTTTTATTTAATTATAACCTACAATTAAATGCAGCATCTTATTTAATGTGGTTTCCCAAATCCCTTTCATGCCAATGTTTATATTATGGAAGTTTTAAAAGGAAAAGCTGGAACTTAAAGGGATTATGTCATGATATGATACTGTGTTTAATACTAAATTACACTGCAAGTAATTCACTCTACAATATAAAATTTCATTCCTGAACCAGCAAGTATATTTTTTTTAGTTTAATACTGGTGTGTAGGCAGCCATCTCAAGTAATTTTGCCTGGTCATGTGCTTTCAGAAAGAGCCAGCACTTCACAATGGAACTGCTTTCAGATATACTATTGTTTTTCCTACTCAATGTAACTAAAGGAGTTTCAGTGGGACTTGGATTTTTACTATTGAGTGCTGTTCTTAGATATTTCAGGGAGATGTTATCTTGTGTTAGGGAGCTGCTATCTGGTTACCTTCCCATTGTTCTGTAGTTAGGCTACTGGGGGGGGGGTGATATCAACTTGCAGTACAAGAGTGACTGAAGTTTATCAGAGCATACATGACTGAGGGCAGCTGGGAAACTGAAAATATGTCTAGCCCCATGTCAGATTTTAAAATTGAATATAAAAATATCTGTTTGCTCTTTTGAGAAATTGATTTCATTGCAGAATTCTGCTGGAGCAGCACTATTAACTGACTAACATTATTACCCATGACAGTATCCCTTTAATACTACATATTCTTTCTGAGGCTCTGGTACATAAAGGCATATAAAATAAAATTATATTGTAATGTATCCCATTGAAATAAATGGTATGCAACAAGCGAGTCACTAGCTTGATCTGTTTTCAAACAGCTACGAATGTTTAAAGGGATCCTGTCATCAGAAAACATGTTTTTTTTTTTCAAAATGAATCAGTTTATAGTGCTACTCCAGCAGAATTCTGCACTGAAATCCATTTCTCAAAAGAGCAAACAGAATTTTTATATTCAATTTTGAAATCTGACATGGGGCTAGACATTTTGTCAATTTCCCAGCTGCCCCTGGTCATATGACTTGTGCCTGCACTTTAGGAAAGAAATGCTTTCTGGCAGGCTGCTGTTTTTCTTTCTCAATGTAACTGAATGTGTCTCAGTGAGACATGGGTTTTACTATTGAGTGTTGTTCTTAGATCTACCAGGCAGCTGTTATCTTGTGTTAGGGAGCTGCTATCTGGTTACCTTCCCATTGTTCTTTTGTTTGACTGCTGGGGGGGGGGAAGGGGGGGTGGTGATATCACTCCAACTTGCAGTACAGCAGTAAAGAGTGACTGAAGTTTATCAGAGCACAAGTCACATGACATGGGGCAGCTGGGAAATTGACAAAATGTCTAGCCCCATGTCAGATTTCAAAATTGAATATAAAAAAATCTGTTTGCTCTTTTGAGAAATGGATTTCAGTGCAGAATTCTGCTGGAGCAGCACTATTAACTGATTCATTTTGAAAAAATGTTTTTTTCCCATGACAATATCCCTTTAAGCACATTCACAGGGCTGTAAAAAGTCAATAGCATACTATACAGTATTTATTGCAGGTCTGCTTTGCTGACGTTGCTGCCAATCCTCATATAATAACAAGGTAAATGTATCGGAATGTATCTTCTTTCCCTGAAGATAATCCTGAAGAATTTATAACCATAATCAAAGTCTGCTTCTTGCAAGCCCATTTACAGTATGTGTATTTGTAGCTTAACCTTAGCAATAGATGCAACTGGGTCAGGTTCCCTAGAGAAGCAAGTGGCATTCAGACTGGATGGAACAACCAATTCTGCAGGGAGCAAACAACATACTACTTAGTGTTGACCAGTTTCCAGCTCAGATATGGGGCTTTCCTGCACATTTCCATTTATAACAATAATAAAAGTGCACACGGTGATTTGCAGGAAAGTTCTCTAGTAGATAAGTAACTTTATAATCAGCCAGCGTTTCCACCAGTATACTAACGGTTTGTTTTTGTAACGGGACCTTCTAAATACCTTTGGCTAATGGGCTGCCCTGAAACACTTACATATTATATTTAAGGTGCATTGAAACAATGTATGTGGACTTCCCCCTTGCTGCAAGGGCAAACTAAAAAAATCAGATGACATTGGAGAGTGTATAGAACGGAGAATGCATCTTGTTATATATATGTGTATGGAACTAATTTGCTTTGAGGTATATCAGTCAGGTTGAAAAAAAGACACACATCCATCAAGTTCAACCTTTTACATGTACAATATATATAACCTTTCTGCTAGTTGATCTAGAGGAAGGTGAAAACCCCCCTTTGAAGGCTCTCCAATTTGCCTTAGAGGGGTAAATAATTCCTTCCTGACTCCACAATGACAACTTGTACTATGAGCTACTGTATCTTCCATATATTCTCTGCTAGTGAATGCTATGCATTCAGTTTAATGGAATTTACTTGTCAATAGTGAATACACCCCATGTGCCATAGGCTTTAGAGAATATGATTGGAGCAACAATGAAAAATACAACATTTATATAATGACCAGAAACGGTGAATGGACCCTTAAAGGAGAACTAAACCCTAAAAAATGAATATGGCTAAAATACCATATTTTATATACGGAACTTATTGCTCCAGCCTTAAGTTTCAGCTTGTCAATATCAGCAAAGATCCAGGACTTCAAACTTGTCACAGGGGGTCACCATCTTGGAAAGTGTCTGACACTCACATGCTCAGTGGGCTCTGAGCAGCTGTTGAGAAGTTAAGCTTAGGGGTTGTTGCAAATTATCAAGCAGAAAATAAAGCTGGCCTGTAAAATAAGCTGATGCTAGTTGCACTGGTGCTGCCATGTAGTAATTATCTATATGAATTACTAATCAGCCTTATATTGAGACATTTATATTCTATGTGTACTGTATATTGTGAGTGGGTCCCTAAGCTCAGTAAGTAACAGCAGCACAGAGTATGTGCAGTGAATCAGCACAAGAGAAGATGGGGAGCTACTGGGGCATCTTTGGAGACACAGATCTTTACTGCTAAAGGGCTGTGGTTGCCTTGGGCTGGTACAGAAGCACAAAACATAATGTATGACATTTCTAGTCTACTTTTTTAGTTAAGCTTTAGTTATACTTTAACTTAAAGGGATACTGTCATGGGGGGAAAAAATGTTTTCAAAATGAATCAGTTAATAGTGCTGCTCCAGCAGAATTTTGCACTGAAATCCATTTCTCAAAAGAGATTTTTTTATATTCAATTTTGAAATCTGACATGGGGCTAGACATATTGTCAATTTCCCAGCTGCCCCCCAAGTCATGTGACTTGTGCTCTGATAAACTTCAATCACTCTTTACTGCTGTACTGCAAGTTGGAGTGATATCATCCCCTCCCTTTTCCCCCCAGCAGCCCAACAAAAGAACAATGGGAAGGTAACCAGATAGCAGCTCCCTAACACCAGATAACAGCTGCCTGTTAGATCTAAGAACAGCACTCAATAGTAAAAACCCATGTCCCACTGAGACACATTCAGTTACATTGAGAAGGAAAAACAGCAGCCTGCCAGAAAGCATTTCTCTCCTAAAGTGCAGGCACAAGTCACATGACCTGAGGCAGCTAGGAAATTGACAAAATGTCTAGCTCCGTGTCAGATTTCAAAATTGAATATAAATCTGTTTGCTCTTTTGAGAAATGGATTTCAGTGCAGAATTCTGTTGGAGTAGCACTATTAACTGATGCATTTTGAAAAAAACATGTTTTCCGATGACAGGATCCCTTTAATGTGTTTCCATTGGTTAACTGTGTTGTCTAATATGTGAAGTGATGCTAAAACATCATTTATTTTTCATATAAAGGGCTACTAATAATTCTTAAATGTAATCAGTGGCGTAACTAGATGTTGCTGGGCCCCACAGCAAATTCATTTTAGGGCCCCCAACTTATCCAGTGTTTGTCCTGTTTTACCAATATATGTTGAAATTGCTCATCAATGAGAGCTTCATGGGACCCCTGTAACTCCTGGGCCCCCCTGCAGCCGCAGGGTCTGCTTCCTCTGTAGTTACGCCCCTGAATGTAATTCATGCCATGTACATGCCAGAAGAAGGCCTAGTGTAACATCAGTAAAGCTGCCGGATTTGATTTTACTTTTATTCCCATGTACAAGACTACTGTATATTGCAGGGTGGGGGAGAAACAAGATATATTCTGCCTTTCTGATTTGCTTTAAAAGCGTGGTACTAAAATGACTTCCCTTATTCACACTTTATATCTGGATGTACGTAATGATCCCTTTGTTCTCAATAACTGAAGATGCAAATATGCTACAAATTCAGTGGCATGCATAGGCATTCTAATTGCACATTTCAGTGAAAGGTCTGGTGTTCAAGACCAAACATATTGACCAGGGCCTGCCGGTTTAAGATGATCAGCGCTATTCTGGTGGGACCAGCTCATGAATATGAGCATGATCATCACAAAGAGGGGGGGGGGGATTCACAAAAATAGAGATAGCCCATGTTTGGAGTAACAGTGGTGTTCAACTGGTGTAAAATACTTTCTCCATATTCACAAACAGAAATCCACCTAAATTCCGACTCAACCACTACTTTAATTTTTTGTGAAAGAAAGTGTTGTTTAAAATTTCATTTTTGCACCATAATAATGTTGTTTGAAAAACATTCATAAAAGACACTTTTATGAATGTTTTTCAAACAACATTATTATGGTGCAAAAATGAAATTTTAAACAACATTTTAAAAATGCAGTAAAGCTCAGTGTAACTCTTCCCCATGTGTCAGATCAATTCTGAGATAACTTGCTTTTGTTCGCTCAATCTTCATTTCACATCTCTTATAGGTGCCCCATTGGGGAATTATTAGCATATTAATAGGCAGGGCTCACATTTCTGTCTAAAGCTGGCCATAGACACAAAGATCCGATCGTACGAATCGAGGATTCATACAATTTTGGGACCGTGTCTGGAGAGTCCCGACATTTTTTGTCCAGCGGAGATCGGTTGAATTTCTCTGCATGTTTTTTCGATCGGACGATCTTAAGTGGGAGACTGTTACCAGCTTTGTCGGACATAACTTTCATATGATTACTGTCAGGGGCAGAACATCGGCTGATCTATTCTTTTCTACTTGATTTGATCTGAATGGTTAATGGCAGGTCGGGAGATGGGGAAGTCCGATCGTTCGAGGATTCGAACGATCAGATCTTTGCATCTATTGCCAGCTTTACCCTATAGGTGTAAAAGTTTTATTAACAAAACAAGTAAAAAAAAATTTATTTTATACAATTTGATTTGTAAAAAGTTTTAAACTCACACTTGCATTATTTACTAGTTTTAATGAATGAGGCAATATTAGCAATTTGAGTGACTATATTATCTAAAGGAAAAGTAAAGCCTCCCAGCCAATTTTTTTTGTTTTAGCAGCACTTGACTTAAGATAATAAGACGTATTTCTGATGCAAAGCCCTATATTATGCAAAATAGCATTTCTTGTATTTAGACCCTTATATCTTGTTACAGAAGTGGCATTACATAAACATGTAGGCAGATTTAGAAAGCTCAGGTTATCCTGAAAAAATTATGTATAATTTTCCTAGGTATAATAAAACGCCCTCCCCCAAAAATTCCAATTTGATGGCTGACTGACCGGTGTAGTAAGAGCTAAAGATAAATTCAGAAAAATGTCGTGCAAAAGACAAAACCTGAAAACTGTCAGTTTAAAAGACAAATTCACAAAAGTGGAGATAGAAGTTTGTGAATTTTGTGGAAATTTTTATTTCCACTTTTATTTTGTCTCAAATCATCACTTTTGTGAATTCCCCCTTAAGGGCTGGGACACACTGGGCGATTTGGGGAGATTTAGTCGCCTGGCGACTAATCGCCGCGACTTTTCTCCCCGAATGCCTCCCCTCGCTCTGCGCCTGGCTAAAATGAAAAATTGCCTGCGCTAATCACACGCGGCAATTCGTTTTCCGAAATCGCCCGAAGTTGCCTCACGAGGAAACATCGGGCGACTTCGGAAAACGAATCGCCGCGTGTGATTAGCGCAGGCGATTTTTCATTTTAGCCAGGCGCAGAGCGAGGGGAGGCATTCGGGGAAGATTGGTCGTGGAAAGTCGCGGCGATTAGTCGCCAGGCGACTAAATCTCCCCAAATCGCCCAGTGTGTCCCTAGCCTAAGTGTCTGGCTCTACTTTAAATTTGTTGCCTTTGGTACAGCTTTGAAAATAAAGCACCTATGTGCAGATATACAATCGAGGTAGTCAGAAATGCATTCATCTTAACACTGTACTAGAATGTATGGAAATAATAAATGCAAGTTTTAAGATTTTTTCTGTACGTTTGCTTTTCTGGGCAAACATACCAGCTTTCCTATCTCGGTTATCTATCACATGACTGGTAATATAACAGTCCTACAGCATGCCAGCTTCACTACAATAATACAGTTATCAATAATTAATTTAAATGACAGGGACCAAATGCATGTGTTTACTGTGTCTTGTGCAACAACTGCATATAATGTGATCAGATCTGTTGGAGTAGCCCCATTGTGTCAGCTCTTTTGGGAAAAACACAATCCATCCACACAAGGGCTGGTTAAAATAATGTCCCTGAAGACCACCCTACCACATGTAATATTGCCATCCCCAACAATAGTGGCCATGCAACATTCTTTTATGGGTAGCACCTGGAAGTATGCATGTATTAAATATACATTAGAATGATATGCACCAATTAATTCAGGGCAGGGATGTAACTACCCAAGATAGGGCAGGAGTTTTAAATCACCCCATACAACCACGTGGGTAATTTCCTATGGCAGCGAGACCAGAGTTGAAGATTTAACTGTAGGTCAGCAACTAAACATTTGCGTATAAATAGTGTACACTTCTACACTTCCAGCCCTGCAACTATTATCACCTTATAGTTCCTCATAAGCAAATCTCCATTAACACTGGGCAAATGTGCCAATGGGCAGTTACCCATAGCAGCCAATTAGTGATTGGCTTTTTTCAGCCAGCTGCAAGTATAACAAGGAATGCAACTAATTGATTGGTTGCTGTGGGTGACTGCCTGCACTGGGCTAATTTGCCCAGTGTTCATAAATGACACCCAATGAATCTGTGAAATGGAGCTGGAAAGTTGAGCCAGAACATTACTTCCTGCTTTTCAGCTCTCTTGGTTTCTACTGATTGGTTACCAGGCAATAACCAATCAGTGACTTGAGTGGGGGCCACATGGGTTATAACTGTTTTCTTTTAAATCTGAGCTGCATACTAAGGATCAATGGCAAACTCACTGAACAGTTATGTCCCATGTGGGCCCCCTTCAAGTCGATGACTAACTCAGAGTTAAAGAGCTGCAAAGCAGGAAGTAGTGTTCAGGCTGTTATTTTAGACATCCAGTCACTCCAACCTTTATACATTACATTTTTGTATTATATTAGAAACATTTTTTATTTTGCATAGGCTATTTACTGTACCCAGATTTTATTTTTACACTGAACTGTTCCCTTAAAGGGACATGCTTAAAGGTGCACACCCCTGTTCAACATGAGTTCATTGAATACGGTTTTCGCTGAACATATTTCTTGCCTATTTAATCTATAGGTTTTGGTGATCTATGGTTACTTCAGCAATGACAGATGAGGAGGTTTGTTGCCCATGGGCAGCGCCGGGCCAACCCGGGCAGGCGCCCTAGGCTGCCTGGCCAGGCATAACGACCACAGACACGCATGCGCAGAAATACCAAATGTGCGCATGCGCGGAAAAAACAATGCACGCATGCGCAAAAAGCCAGATTCATCTGCAAGCGGGGACCGGACTAGGGGGTAGGAGAAGCAGAGAAGGCGTGTGCCTGGCGCCCCCCCAACTTTGCGCCCTAGGCACGTGCCTGCTCTGCCTACCCCTAGTTCCGGCCCTGCCCATGGGAAATCTTCTCTACTCCCGGGCAACAAATCTTCTGAAAATACCTGGTCCTTAATCAACACAGCGATAAGCTTGTGTATAACACTTTAACATGAGGTGATCCATTGCAATCTGGGAATTTTCCCACAATAAAACTGGATTACTGCATGTTAATGGTTTTACGTGCAATATTTTGCATATTAGTTAATGGAAAGGTATTTTCAGGAGACTTTTCACCCAGAGGTAGTGAAGACTTCCAATGGGCAAGATACTTCTTTGTGTGTCATTGCACTAAACAGGGCAAACTGAGACTGAAGCTAATCCATGTGATTCTTGCACAAATAAAATAAATCCACTATGCACAAGATTATTTGAGTTCTGGTAATCTAATGATCTATCTCACAAGACACGGAGTAGCTTCAATTTCCCTGTTTGCCCCATTTATTTAAAAAATAACACATATATGTAAATAAAAAAATAGCCCTGTCATGAGAACACAAAGATAATATAAAATCGAAATATAAATAGAGTATATATCTCTTTAAGTGTAAAAAAAAAAAAAAGGTTGTTGCGACAGTAAAACAAAGTCCTTTGGGAGCACAATATGCAGCTCCAGTGACTTTTTACTGAAGGAAAACAGGGTTACTGGGTGTTGGGACTTTGTAACTTTCCAGCAGGGCTATTTATAAACTAATTCCCTCATAAACAAAACAGGGTAAATGCCTTCAGTAACATATGCAAATGACAGAATTATGTGGCATCGTGGGCACTGCTGCATAACATTATCAGAAAGACCCAGGCAAGTACTGAAAGAAGCCAACAAACACAGGCAATACTATTGTGTGGCACAGAAATATTTTCTGTACTGTAAAGAAAAGGACTTTCCCCAAGCAAGAAGTGTACAGACCGCAGAATTCACCTTTAATGAAGACAGGATCAGTTCAGAGTGTGCTACTGCCTGAGGCAGAACATTGCTTGCTGCTCCACCTGCATCCTTGCACTTACCTCTGCTCACTAGAGCATTTTTAGGCTTAGAAGCTTCAGTACCAGCCTGGAGGCATAACTTCATGGCAGGGGCAGGCCAGGTCAGCCTGGTGCCCTAGGCAGCCTACATAATAATAATAATAAAGTCGCTCCTGGTAACTAAGATAAAATCTGCTAGTGCAGGTAATTGTGCGTTTTGCACTAGTGATGTGGCCCTCCCTACACCTGCTCCGGCACTTGCAATGGTATTAGTCGGGTGCGATGAGGGGGCCGCATCAGAAAGGCCTTTAGGTCAGCAAGGACCCCCGAAAGTCAATGGGAGAGGTCCAGGGATCAATTTGGAGTTGTTTGCAACTTTCCTGACATTCAAGTTTTTTTTTTAGATAAAAAACTCGAATCGAGTTTTTAAAATTCATATTGAATTTGATTAGAATCTTCGGGTCGACTCAATTAATCCGGGTTTTAAAAAAAATTAGATTTTATTGATAAATTTCGATTGGTCGAATTTTGAATTTATGGGAGTTCTTAAAAACTCACATAGGGGGATTTGATCTCTTAAATATTTAATTACAAAACTTTCTTCTACCCTTTTTGAAAAGGGGAGAAGAAAACATGAGAGGCTGGTGAGAAAGTAACGCAATGTTTAGGAAACAGGTCTACTGTAAATAGCCTCAGTCACATTGAATTAAAAGTAAGAGAGCATGGTATGAAAACAAATATACAATAAAACAGAATGTTCTTAACCCGAAGGAAACAGGACTAAACGTTTATAAGAGGAGCTGAAACTCACCGGGGTACTGCTAGCAAACTATTGTTATATAAGCCGCCTAACCTGTTTAAAGACTGGTAGTGGAGGTAAATATAGAATTAAAGAAGTCACTATACATATCCATTAAGAGAAATATGAAAAACCTGTTTGTCACATACATAATATGCAACAAAGTCCCCATGTAGGTAGATGGGTGGGGTCTAATAAAAGGAATTCTGGTGCCCCAACCTAGAGAAAAATACTGTAAGGATGGAAGAAAATGCTAGAAATTAGATGGCATTTAATAGTGTAAATTTCCTTGCATCGTTTCCCTAGCTGCAGAGTACCATCAGAGGTACACTAGTGACACTAGTAGGGATGCATTGAAATCCACTATTTTGGGTATTGGCCAAATCTTTCAAAAAGGATTCAGCTAAATACCAAACCAAATCCTCATTTACATATGCAAATGTGCTTGCACCATGCAGAAAATTCACATTCACATTTACCTTGTTCCAACAACAAAAGATAACAGTGGTACGTCTTTCATTTCCCATGAACAACTGAGTACTGGGGTGTTTTCTGAACAAAGATTTTTAGTGAAGCAGTATTCAATTGTATGAAATTAAATCAAATGTGAAAAACTGTCTGTGCAAAAATTGGTACCCTTGTAATTTTGTTTAATTGAATGCATGTAACTGCTCAATAGTGATTACTGGCAACACCAAATTGGTTGGATTAGCTTGTTAAGCCTTGAACTTCATAGGCAGGTGTGTCAAATCATGAGAAAGAAGGCCAATTGCAAGTTATACTATGTGACTCATGGGAGTGACAGCATGGGATCCTCAAAGCAACTCTCAAAAGTTATGAAAACAAAGATTGTTCAGTATCATGGTTTAGGCTACAAAAAGCTCTCAGAGGTTTAAACTGTCAGTTTCAACTGTAAGTAATATAATTAGGAAATGGAAGGCCACAGGCACAGTTGCTGTAAAATCCAGGTCTGGCAGGCCAAGAAAAATACAGGAGCGGCATATGCGGAGGATTGTGAGAATGGTTACAGACAACCTAAAGATCACCTCCAAAAACCTGCAAGAACATCTTGCTGCAGATGGTGTATATGTACATCGTTCTACAATTCAGCACAATTTGCACAAAGATCAGCAGCATGGCAGTCGCTTGTATGCAAAAGCTCATTTAGACAAGCCACAGTCATTTTGGAGCAAAGTGCTTTGGACTGATGAGACAAAAATTGAATTATTTAGTCATAGCAAGAAGCGCTTTGCATGGCCGAAGAAGAATACTGCATTCCAAGAAAAACACCTGCTACCTACTGTCAAATTTGGTGGAGGTTCCATCATGCTGTGGGGCTGTGAGGCTAGTTCAGAGACTGGGGCCCTTGTTAAAGTCGAGGGTCGGATGAATTCAACCCAATATCAACAAAATCTTCAGGATAATATTCAAGCATCAGTCACAAAGTTGAAGTTACGCAGGGGTTGGATATTCCAACAAGACAATGACTCTAAAAACACTTTGAAATCTACAAAGGCATTTATGCAGAGGGAAAAGTACAATATTCTGGAATGGCCGTTACAGTCCCGCGATTTGAATATCATCGAAAATGGGATGATTTAAAAGAAGGCTGTCCATGCTCGGCAGCCATCAAATCAACTGGAGAGATTTAGTATGGACGAATGGTCAAAAATACCACCATCCAGAATCCAGACACTCATCAAAGGCTATAGGAGGCGTCTAGAGGCTGTTACATTTGCAAAAGGAGACTCAACTAAGTATTGATGTAATATCTCTGTTGGGGTGCCCAAATATATGCACCTGTCTAATTTTGTTATGATGCATATTGCATATTTTCTGTTAATCCAATGACCTTTATGTCACTGCTGAAACTACTGTTTCCATAAGGCATGCTATATATTAAAAGGAAGTTGCTACTTTGAAAGCTCAGCCAATGATAAACAAAACTCCAAAGAATTAAGAGGGGTTCTCAAACGTTTTCATATAACTGTATATAATACACAAAAGCCATGAATATCCTGTAAATTATATCCTTATAAACGGTGAGTAGTGATGTCATCAGTTATAAACGGTGAGTAGTGATGTCATTTCTGTCACATGACTTACTAAAATTTGTGTATTATAATAAATAAAGTACCCCCAGTTGTAAAATATGAGGATATTAGAAGTTACCTCGAAATTCCATGACCTGTATAAAAACACTCGGCCTTCGGCCTCGTGTTTTTATATGGTCATGAAACTCCTCGGTAACTTATAATATCCTTATATTTTACAAGAGGGGGTACTTTATTCACTATATATATCACAATCTTCTACAGCTCAGCTATGGTGCTTCCTAATGTTACACTCCATGCTCTTTCTAAACAGTGTTTGCCATTTTTGTCTGTGTTTTGTAAATAGCTTCTACTAAGCAAACTCTGGCACAAAGAAATGTAGCCACAATTTATTAACCAAAGTACATACCAAAGTGAAACTATTGTAGCGTTGATGTCTGGATCTTCTCTATATTATACAAACATTACAAGGTTCCAAGTCCAGACAATATTTGGCACAACTAAGGTTCCTGACCCCATCCTCACCTCTTCTCTTGGCCAAAGTGTTCTGTTTCCCAATAATTCCCAAACATCTTTATTCCTGCAGACAATACAAATGTGGCCAAATATTTTCCTTTATATTTTTGTACATGCTTTAGAAAATATTTTTTTTAACTCTAACGTGTTTGAACAGCCTGCATTTAACAGAAAGAAAGCGAATATTGAAGTTGCAAAGGAGTCACTCTTACCTGCTGTATCATAAAGGTGCAAGAAAATTTCCTTGTTTCCAATGGTAATTGTGGTGGTGTACTTTTCAAACACAGAAGGGGCATATTTCTGTTAAGGGAAGAGCACATGGAACAAAATGAGAATGATTTGAACCTGGGCAATCTTTCCAGTTACATTATATCCGGTACATTAAAGGAGAATTAAAGCCTAACTAGAAAAGTAGACTAGAAATGTTGTACATTATATTTTGGGCTTCTATATCAGCCCAAGGAAACCATAGCCCTTTAGCAGTAAAGATCTGTGCCTCCAAAGATGCCCCTGTAGCTCCCCATCTTCTTTTCTGAGGATTCACTGCACATGCTTTGTGCTACTGTCACTTACTGAGCTTTGGGACAACTCAAAATATACAGTACACAAACAAACATTAATACAGATACTAGCATCAAAATAAAATCAGCTTTATAACATCAACTTATATTACAGACAACCCTAATTTTATGCTTGTAAATTAGTGATGATTGCTAAGCTTAGCTTCTCAACAGCTGCTCAGAGCACACTGAGCATGTCGCAGACACTTTCCAAGATGGTAAACCCCTGTGTGACAAGTTTGAAGAAATCGTTTGGCTCCTTTTAAATATAAGCAAATATTAATGATTTTGTACAACAAAGTATCAGGCCAAGCTGTTTTTTCTCTAGGCCAACACCTCCGTATATCTTGCCTGCTGCTAGTTTCTACCAACATGTGTGGGCTGACTTTTTTAGAACTGTAGCAACTATAAACACACCAACAAACCAAATATATAATTTTCTCTGCATGCAGACATTTATTTTTCAACAATCCTTTGCTCTGAACAGCACATACAAAACAATGTGCCTTGATGCCATACAGATGGAGAAGAAGGAAGAATAAAGCCTGCTACGTGTATCATACACACTCAAACACAGTTTGTCATTCTTAGTGTGAATATAATGTGTATAGCTCTCTGCCTTGCAGTGGGAGTTGTTATGCCAATTAACTTTAAAGAACCAGTAACAGAACTAAAATGAATACAAGCATTCTGCTATAATAGTACCAGTTATTTCTATTCCATACTTGTCTGAAACGGTGTTCCTGCATTTTCAACACAAAGAAACACAAACATTCATCCCAGCCTTACGCTATACAGGTATATCTGGCCATGAAGCTGATGAGAAGAGGGTGAAGGTTTCCCAAATCTTCCAAAATCAGAACATGTGCCGATAGATGAGGGGGGTTGGATGGGCAGAGGTCCAGTGCCTAGGGCAACATTTGACTTAAATACTGTAAAGCCCTGCAGTAGTGGCATACAACTTTTAAACATTCTGTGGAATGACTTAAAAGGGATACTGTCATGGGAAAACATGTTTTTTTAACACATCGGTTATAATGCTGCTCCAGAGGACTACACTGAAATCCATTTTTTTCAAAAGAGCAAACAGTTTTTTTATATTTTGAAATCTGACATTGGGCTAGACATGTTGTTATTTTCCCTGGTGCCCTCACTGATGTGATAAACTTCAGTCACTCTTTACTGCTGCACTGCAAGTTGGATACCTTTTCCCCCAGTAGCCTATCAACAGAACAATGGTAAGGTAACAAGATAACAGCTCCCTAGTAGATATAAGAATAGCACTCAACTAGGGACGTAACTAGGGACGTAACTACAGAGGAAGCAGGCCCTGCAGCTGCAGGGGGGCCAGGAGGTACAGGGGGCCCGTGAGGCCCTAATTTATATAAAATTTAAATAAATATTGGTAAAACAGGTCATTAATTTGCTATGGTGCCTAGTAATATCTAGTTATGCCACTGCACTCAATAGTAAAAATCCAAGTTCCACTGCAACTGCCTTCAGTTACATTAGGTAAATGTAACTAAAAGGACACTGGCTCTTTCTGAAAGCACATGACCAGGAAAAATGATCTGAGATGGCTGCCTACACACCAATATTACAACTAAAAAAAAACACTTCAGGAATTAAATTTTATATCGTAGAGTGAATTATTTGCAGTGTAATTTGAAAACAAAAAATACACCACAAAAATCATGACAGAATTACTTTAATATTTTTGCACCAAGGTTATATATATATATATACACATACACAGGTCAATGAAAGCTGGCAATGGGCCAAGTTGGCAGCCTGTGAAAGGGACCTCTGACAGGCCTCCCCAAACGATATTTGGCTGAAAATTCTGCCAGATTTTGATCGGGCAGGTTTGAAAATCCTGTTAGGGCGAGGATCACATCAGCTCGTAAGCCTCAATAAATGATGAAGGATCAATTGAAGTAAAATAAGGAGATGATTTTTGATAAATAAATAAGAGAGAAACATGTAGAGATGGGCAAAGTATTGGACAGGGAACAGAGGCACAGACCACACCCACTGCAAGATAAGAACCTTGGTTATAAAATGCAGAATCAAAACTATAAACACATCCATTAAATAAAAAGAGATGTGTGTTGAACAATATTAAAAAGGGAGAGTTCTCAAAAAATGTCATGAGGTTTGATGGTACTAGGTTGTGCCTTGCAATTAGCCAGCTTGTTCACTAGAGCAGTTAGATTTAGGCGTGATACAAGAATGCACGCGATTTATCTAAGAAAGGCAAAAATCACGTATGACCTAATTCTTTCACTGCTTTCAGACACTTTACATTGAGATGATTGGGGTGTGGCCACCCACACCAAATCCTCCCGAGTGCTGATCTTTCACAACCGCAGACAAAGCATCTGTGAATGCAAATAAGACTGTATCTTTAAAGCATATTACAGAAAAAGCAGGTGCTGCGTATAAAAGATACAGTAGATTGCTGTGCTCAGTCACACATGGACACTTGTGTAAATATATGTGGCATAATGAGCTCTATCTTTCAGCAGCACCCGAGTTAATAAACTTTTTTCTTAAACTGTCAGTGTTTCAGTGACTTAGTCCTGTTTAGTTATTAACACAAAGCTACTGTGTTTATGAATTGTTAAAGTTAAACTTCCCCTTTTTTTGAAATAGCAGATTGTAATCGTCACACACTGCCTTTCTTGGTGGCAGAGAAGAGATAAATGCAGATAAATGCAACCATGGGTCGGTAAAACAGCACATGCAGCTTTGTGCTTTATAACTATCAAATAATGCAATAATAACACACGCCAGTCATTGGCACTGGGTTTCCCACATATGAACAAGGAGCCGCGGATTTTCACAATTGGCTTACAAAACATCTGTTTCAAAAGGAAAGCATCTTATTCCAAAGGGCATATCTACAGCCCAACTAATGTTGATAAACTACAACTCCCAGCATCCAATGCACAGTGGAAGTAGTGGAGCTTAGTGCATATTTACAGGTGGATGACAATGTGTGCTTTTATTTTATTCTTTTCTTAATGTATGCATCTTTGTGTCATGTGTGCTGGATTCCAGTGGATCCCATGACACAGTACAATATGTAGTAATGTTTCTGTTTGTGCAAAAATCCTCAGTAATGGAGGTGAGTGCTGAACACACAGAAAAATACAAAGTTTTGGCTTGCCTCCAGGTCTTTGATCTGGTGGCTAGTATAGTAAGGAATTGGAGTAGTGACTACAAGCAGCCCGAAACGTTGCCGTTGTTGCATGAATAAAATTTTTGATCAAAGATCTGAGTGCTGCTGCAGTTGTTTAATTCATGTGGAAGGAGCATGTGCAGAGAGGAGTACAGCGTGCACCCGAGGCTTCAAACAGCGAGTAGTGCGAGTGTGGCACTTTACTTTGACTTTGTACAACAATTGATGCACAGTTACAATTCCATATTGTTATAAGGGAAGGCCATACTTACGAGAGTTTATAATCTAAAACACATGGATTAAATCGGCTGTCTGACCATTTTCTAGTTCTATAAAGCCTATACCACATGGGTGCTGTAAAATCTAAGAGAGATTCCTTTTTTCTTACACAAACATGTAGATATCCCCATACGTAACTATTACGACTACTTCTACAACTGCTAAAAGAATTCACTCAGTTGACATGGCCCTCAGCTTACCTGTCCCTTCCAACATAAGGGTTAAACAGTAGGTACAGGACCAGTGGCGTAACTAGATGTTACTGGGCCCCACCGCAAATTAAATTTAGGGCCCCATTGGTACCGTATATACTCGAGTATAAGCCGAGTTTTTCAGCCCCCAAAATATGCTGAAAAACTCTACCTCGGCTTATACTCGGGTCAAGCGCAAAAACGGTCGCCGGCGTCTATGAATAGTCGCCGGTGTCCAAGAATAGTCGCCGGCATCCAAAAATAGTCTCCAAGAATATTCGCCGGCGTCCAAGAATGAGACGCCGGCACCTCCAATGGGAGCAGAAACCCTCAATTTTTTGATTGAAACTTACCAGAAGCTGCTGCATTTCTCACCCTAGGCTTATACTCGATTCAATAAGCTTTCCCAGTTTTTGGAGGTAAAATTAGGTACCTCGGCTTATACTCGGGACGGCTTATACTCGAGTATATACGGTAAGTTGACCTATTCTATAAGTTTTTTCTCTTAAAGTGTTTGCATTTCCTTCAGGAAACATAACTGAATTCAGGTTCTACAACCTTTGGGGAACGTGCAGGTACCTGTAAAACCATTAGCCTTTGTCGATGTTCTTTAAGTGACAAAGTAGCCACCTTTACCACGTGAATACAAAAGAAGACACTTCTAATTCTAAGTACTAAACCATTTAGTGAATCACGTGAAATGCAGGAGACCCTCTGAAAAGAATCCTTTTTGTAGCATTGCTGGTTGTGGGAAAATCTCCACAGTATATCACATTCAATGTTCCCTCTAAGCTGTGTGCTCAAGCGCACACACAAATTTTGAAGTTAGTGCACACAACAAATTGTGGTGCACTAAAAAAGATTTTTATGTGAAAACAAAACATTTTCTATTTATTCTGACTTGCGCACACAGTTTTTAAAAATGTGCACACAAGTTTAAAATGTTTGATTTTTTTTTTTGAGCACATAGCCATGAAAAACAACATCTGAATCAGAGCTTTGCACAATTAAATGTCCCAAACATCTGCCGGTCTATTTATTAATATCAAAAATAGTAACAATTGAAGTGCAACAATGTTGGATACAATGTATCATTTACATCTGCCTTGTTCACTTCCGGTTAACCAGTTCAGATGATAGACAAAGATCATCTGAACTGGTTAACTAGAAGTGAACAAGGGAGATGTAAATGATACATTGTATCCAACATTGTAGCACTTCCAAGTGTTACTATTTTTCACATAGACAAGAAGGAATTAGACGGAACATCAATCACAATGTATACTTTATCAAACTATGAAAATGTTAAGGCATAACTGTGATTGCAACAGCATGACCCTTTCCATTGATATAGTTTATGCTCAAATGTGTAATTATTAAGTTGAAAGGCCAGCGTGAAGGTACTACCTTTTACTATAACTCCAGACCTAGTAACATTGTCTTTATTAGTAGCTCACTCTCAACCCAATATTTCTTTTTTATTCTACTGCAAACAAAGGACACATTCACTAAGTGGCAGATGGTTGAAAACTGGTATTATAAGGCAGTGATTGCCAGAATAGTTTGGTTCAGGCCCCCACTTACCTAATAACAAGGTTACAGACATATGAAAACATTGTTACATGGGCCATTTAGTAACAGTTCCCAGAATATGTAAGGAAGGAAATAAGCGTGCACCCCAAACCACAAACTAATCTTACATTCAAACTAGGCTTGTATGATGAAATAGGCAGCACTATCCCTTAAGACTTACCCCACCCCCAGATATGGATGTCAGGCCCCCCATGAGTTCAAGAATCACTGGAATAAAAAGCTCAATTCCTCGTGGACGCGTTTTATTTTGATTTGAAATAATACCTGTAAAAATAGATTTTTGGCAAATGTTTTATTAACATTAGATAAAGTAAATCCAATTGTGAGCTTTGAAGAACTAGCCCCCCCCCCCCAACAGAAAAACTTCATGGCACTAGTGGTGGAATGCTCGGCAAATGTGATTTGCTGTTGCTATGGATAACAGAACTTTGCATACGAGGATTAGAAAATAGTGCGATTTCCAATATTTGGCGAAGCGTTGTGGTAAATTCCGACAGTGAAATTTCACCAAACTAAGTGGACTTATGGCATCTCCGCTGTAAGCTCTAAAGCTGGCCATAGACACAAAGATCTGATCATACGAATCAACGTACGATCGGACTTTTCCATCTCCCGACCCGCCACTAACCATTCAGATCAAAGTCTTACCATTCCGATTAAATAAAGTACAAAACCACAGATCAGCCGATGTTCTGCCCCTGACAGCAATCGCACGAAAGTTATGTCCGACAAATCTAGTGACAGTCTCCCACTGAAAATCGTACGATCAGCAATACATGCAGAGATATAACCCGCAGCCGATAGAAATCTTTTAACCTGTCCGATCGACCAAATGACCGATCTCCCCCAGAAGAAAAATGTCGGGACTCTCCACACACGGTCCGAAAATCATACAAATCCACGATTCGTACGATCAGATCATTGCATCTATGGCCAACTTTAGGACATGTTTACTAACATTGGAGATACATATCTGGAGAGATTTCTGGAGATGTAAGCGACCCAGCAGTGAGAGAAGTTTATTCAGTTGTTACAGTTACAGTGAAACTACACCTCCCACACACACTGGCCAGAGCTCAGACAGGGAGGTGCAGACATAGTGATGTGTGCGAGCGGAACTCACCTCAGGGAAGGAGCCCTTTGCAAACACCATGAGCAGAGAGGTCTTGCCACAGCCACCGTCTCCCACTATAACTATTTTTACTTCTGTCCAGCTTTTTCCTCGGCTCTTCCCCGTGTCTCTAGCCCCATTGCTCACAGTCCCATTTGGTTGTGTCATGGTTCCTTTTGCGCGCAGACTTTAGTCCATGAGGCGACAGAGAAGCACCTGCAGCAGCTCCACCTCACAATCTCACACCGGCGGTCTGACAGCTAGTTGCCTGTGACACGCAGCCCAATTCAAGAGCGCCGTTCTCATTGGCCGCTCGGTTCACATGATAATATAACCTCCCGCCCTTTAGTGGGTTCTTCGCTTTAGCGCGGAATAGTTATGGTTCTGTCGCTGGCTGAGCTGCAGGAGAGCATTGGGCACCGACTCTTTTACACTTGTCTGGATAAGAGCGCATTTTCCTATGGGTATTGTATGGGCAGTTTAAGGTTGCTATCAATAAAAATGGACCACCCATACTAGTAAGTTAGAAGGACCCTTCGCCCGTTTGGACATCAGTTATTAGCCCACTGGTCATCTGAGCCCTGAAATGTGGGCATTGCCAACATGAAAAATGGGACACAGATGGAAAATAAATGCCCCTTGGCCGTGTCAGACTGGGACTCCAGGGGCAGGTGCCCACCCAAAAACCTTAGGCCCACTCTCAGTACTATTATTCTTTTTCTTGTTGTTCAGTAGAATTGAACTAGTGGCTTCAGGACTTCAATTTCATGACTTTGGATCTTTTCGCAGCTTCAGGACTTCAATTTACGGCTGTCTTTGCGACTTCGGGTCTTTTCGCCGCTTCAGGACTTCAATTTACGGCTGTCTTTGCGACTTCGGGTCTTTTCGCCGCTTCAGGACTTCAATTTACGGCTGTTTTTGCGACTTCGGGTCTTTTCGCCGCTTCAGGACTTCAATTTAAGGCTGTTTTTGCGACTTCGAGTCTTTTCATCGCTTCAGGACTTCAACTTCAGCTGTTTTCATGACTTCGGGTCTTTTCGCAGCTTCGGGACTTCAACTTCAGCTGTTTTCATGACTTCGGGTCTTTTCGCAGCTTCGGCTGTTCGGCACTTCCACATTTTGGCTGTTCGGGACTTCAGGAGAGGGGTCACGGTTCGGCGCTGTCAAGGGGCGCCCGGGCCCGGTACAGCAGTACCCCCTGATGGCAGCCCTGATAGCAGCACAAGTATTTTGGGCTAAAACTGCAATAAGTTATGTAAACCATTGCTGCGCTACGTGCAGAAAAAAAAAATTTTGTCCCTCTTTTTACTTCCAAAATGTTGGGAGGTATGCCACAGACACCTGGGCCCACAGGGAGTTTTCCTGGTATCCCGGTGGGCCAGTCCGACACTGCCCCTTAGCAATGCTCTTCAGCTGTACCAGCCATTCCCCAGTGATGCCCAAACCACACCCATGATCCACATAAGCTCCTCCCACAACCACTCTTTTCCATCTGCCCACTCTGCTGTGGGACCCCTGACTGCAGGACATTCTGTATCAGGTCCAGACTGGGAAAAAAAATCAAAGCCATCCAACATGTAAGCATACGCATCTTTTCTCTTATATATAGCATCCAGGGCCGCCATTAGAAATCACGGGGAAATCACGGGCCCGTCCGCAATCCCCACCCTAGTAAAAAACCACAAATAAAAAATGTCAACAAAACAAATTGTCTCAGAATATCACTCTATACATAATACTCAAAGTTAACTCAAAGGTGAACAATCTGGCCCACCCGCATAAAAGTTGTTCAGTGGGATTTACCTTTAAAGTTTGGCAGGTGGTCTTCTCCCTCTTTGGTGACAGTAGCCTCTTCATTCTCCTCTGCAACTTTGACTCTTCGGCAGCTTTGGCTCCTTTTGTTGGCTTTCCGGGCCCCTTAAAAGTTGAAATTCAAGTGACACAACCAAGCAGCCCACTTAAATAGAGTGACCCATCAAACATTTACCCAAATGGCAAATTGCCAGTCTGGGCCTGTTCTTTACCTCCCTTGATGATTGTCCTGGGCCAGTGGCATAACTACAAGTTGCTGGGCCCCTTAATAATGTATGTGTAAGTGTTTAGTGTTAGACATGTTTTCTTTAATATATATTATTCTGCTATTGGACTGCCTTGTTTCTGCCACTCCCAATCACAAAAAAATAATCTTTGGGGGGTAGTCCAGCACACAGAACAGTCTGCCCTTTCTGACCACCTGGTCAGTGTCGGACTGGCCCACCAGGATACCAGGAAAACTCCCGGTGGGCCCAGGTGTCAGTGGGCCTCTTGCCTCTAACCATTTGGCCTATTTCATGGTCATTCCCTATTTCTTTATTGGAACTATAATGGAAGAATAGTGTATAGTATGTAGAGAAAAGAGACTAGGAGAATAAAGAGGTTTGAGTGAGGAGAGGAGGTATAATAGTTTGGAAAGTGGGCCCTCAGCCTAAGGTTTTCTGATGGGCCCCTGGCATCCCAGTCCGACATGGAACCTGGTTGCTTGCCGCCCACTGAGCATGCAAGTGGCAAATATAAACTTAAAAGGGGCAGAGGTAGGGGAAACTGCCATGTAGCAGACCCCATGGTTCAGGATCTCTTTTATTCTGCACTGCTGATGTGAGCTATGTATTACACAAATGTTCTGCCTAAAGTTGTGTGTTTCCAGATGGTGGGGGCACTATCTCTATACTATTCTGTAACAGTTCTTTGTACCAATATAGATGCAATTTAGCATCTGTCACACGAGGGATGGGCTCTGGAAGGAGACAGTGTTTGAGGCATGTAGTAGGACATACAATCTGCTAAGAGTAAAATGGGCATTCCTCATGCTGATGTTTCTCTAGAGTAGACCTCTTCTGATTTCACAGATGGAAGTTGGCAGATATTTTATTTTAGCTCCCATGGCAGCTGCCCATATTGCCCCTCCTCCCTGCTTATGACAGCTTTGCATGAGTACAGCATTACTATACCTGGAAACTATCAGTCACATGGTGTTAATATTTCCAGTTCCCATGACCATTGCATGAGGCAGCAGTACATACAAATTTAAAATTCCCCTCAAATGGATCAGCTTTTATCAAGAACAGCATGACTGTTCCAGCCAGAATTGAAACATACACACTCTATGAAGATATCTGTATTAGTTTCAGTCTAGTGCAGATGTACTCGCATCTCTGCTGAGTGTCTCATCCATATGTACTTATAGAAAATCTATCCTTTGCTTATTCTTTTACATATTATTTTACCATATCAATAACAACAATAACAATAACTAGGTTAATGTATTTTAAGAAAAATAAATGCTGCTTTTAGGTTCTTTACTTATGTTACGAATGTTATCATTGCAGCAGCTCCGAGACGACTGGCAGGGCCGGATTTACATAGCGTGTGCCCCTAGGCCCGCTACCGCTTATCACCCCTGTCCCCTCCCCTTCATTCACAAAATTTCATCATCATAACAAGAGCACTGGATATTGCCGCATTGGAAATTTTAAAAAACGATTGTATCTCATGATCAGCCCCAGAGCTTTCGAACCAATGCGGGTACGGTTGGGCTTAATGCCGCCCCACTAAAACCCTGCCGCCCTAGGCCCGGGCATTGGTGGCCTTTCCATAAATCCGGGCCGGACGACTGGGGATGTCAGCTCTAACCAATAATAGCTTCTCAAGCACACCAATTGACCACCAATGGACTTAACACTATGGGGTTATTTATTAATGTCCAAATGGCAAAAACTTGAAAAATCCAATTTTTAGTGAGAAAATTCGAATTTTGAAGTATTTTTTTGGGTACTTCAATCATCGAATAGGCTACTACGACCTTCGACTACGACTTCGATTCGAACTAAAAATCGCTCGACTATTCGATAGTCGAAGTACTGTCTCTTTAAAAAATACTTTGACTACATACTTCGCCAGTTTAAACCTACCGAAGTACAATGTTAGCCTATGGGGACCTTCCCCATCAGTTTTCTAAGGTTTTTTTGATCGAAGAAAAATCCTTCGATCGATCAATTAAAATCCTTCTAATCGTTTGATTCGAAGGATTTCATCGTTCGATCAAATGATTTTTCCTTCGATCGATCGATTGTAGGATTTGCGGTAAATCCTTCGAATTCGATATTCGTAGGATTTTACTTCGAGGGTCGAATTCGAGGGTCGAATTATTAACCCTCGATATTCGACCCTTAGTAAATGTGCCCCCTAGTGTTGTGACATTGCTGCTACCAACAGTCTATCAGGGGGCGAAGAATTAGGATGCAGATAAAAGACCTCACTCAGTCCCAACCAATGGGAACTTTGGAGAAATCATCCTGAACAGCCCAGACAGTCAATCTGGGAAAATGCTAAAAGGGCTGCTGTAAGATGCCATGGACAGTGCTTGTTTATTGGGCCTCTGGGGGGGGGGGTGCTGTTCAGCCCCTTTGTACCTCAAATGCCAGGGTCACTTTTGAATCTGAGTCCAGATAAGGCTTGCATATTTCATTTTACCATTTTACAAAGAAAAATACTTAGAAAGGTTGTAATTACCAGGTTAGCAAACCTTAAGCTGTTATAACTTTACTTTATTGCAGTGGTAAAGCATTTGGAGGAGATTAGTGGCCCGCAGAAGAGGCACAGAAGAGGAGGTTTGTCGTGAGCAACTAATCTCCTTTTGTGTCATTGCCCTAAGGGCAACCACCTTTGAGGCTGGGAGCAACATAAAGTGAGGTGGTGAGCATATTGCATACCACTGGCTGGGGGTCACTGGTCAACATAAACTATAGTGTCAGCATGGATAGGATTAAATCAAGGTGTTCTGCACCCTGTGACAGATATTCCTTCAGGTTAAAGGAGTCTGTTCAAACCAAATTGATAGTCTGCATTTGGAAAATGGCTTGGCAAACCTTTAAAATGTGCCAAAGATTTTACCCAACAATTGTGATTGCTCCCTGTAAAAGTCTTTGTTATAAAAACAAAAACTGAACCGTGATGAAAAAAAACAAAAAACAAAACACCAAGCATTCAATACAAGTTTCTAATAGAATATACATTTGTCATTTTCTAATGTCCATCTTTCGAAGAAAGGGCCCTTAGTGCTGGGAATCCTTATTATGTGACTGTACTGTGGAATTTCTTAATGTTTTTTTGTGCTTTGTATGTTTAGAATAAATATTAGCATTTCAATCTTTCAGTTCAAGTATCATGCATACATCTTGTTGTTTTTGGCAAAACAAAACACAATGGCAAGGCTGTTTACAAATCACAGTCAATTATGAGATGTGTCGGTCTGTTGCTTTGAGATTGTGCATAGTGGCTTCCAAGATATTTGTTACTGTGGCACTCACTAGCCTTCTGGTATTGACTGTATTCAGTTTCATGGTTTGTGAGAGCATGCTTAGTAAGTATGAGTTAAAAAAGGAACAGTCCTAGTCAAGTACCCCTGTTTAGGGTCCAATACATGCTCAGGTCCTCATTTAAATCAAAACAATGTCTGAGACAAATGCAATATATTGTTATCCTATATTTAAAAAACAATAACACACTACTATTCAACTACTACTAGTAGTAGTAGTTGAGTCAACCAGGGCCCCCCTACATTAGTAGAGAAGGGTGAGGTGTTGGGAGACTGGGGTAGGGAAGGGAGATAAGAAATGGTACAGTTAAACAGCGGAAGTCAAGAAAGAGTAGGGTTGCCACCTTTTTGGCCTAAAGATGGCCATAGACACACCAATAATATTGTTTTGTACGATATCCAGTGTTTCTATGGCGGGAGACAAGACAAACCAATATCAGCTGGCTCGTCGATAAGGCTGGTCAGAAAATTTTGATCAGTTTCTGTTAGTTCTGAATCGTCAGATACTATTGTTTCAACTTGTATATCTGACAATTCAGCTGTGTTAAGCTGGCCATAGACGCAAAGATCCAATCGTACGAATCCTTGATTTTCAGATCGTGTGTGTGTAGTGTCCCAACATCTGTCATGCCATGCCGATCGGTCGTTCAGTTGATTGGACAGGTTAGAAAATTTCTGTCGGTTGCCGATAATATCTCTGCGTGTATTGCTGATCTGATCTTCAGTGGGAGACTGTCACTAGGTTTTGTCGGACGTCACTTTCATACGATTGCTGTAGGGGCAGATTGGCAGAACATTGGCTGATCTGTTCTTTTTCTGCTTTATTTGATCTGAAAGGTTAGTGGCAGGTCTGGAGATGGGGAAGTCCGATCGTTCGAGGATAAAGGGGAGGGCTGTGTTGTCAAAGGGGTGGGATCATGATGTCACATGGCAGGTGGAGCCATGATGGCGAAAGGGGGAGACCCTGACATGAACAGTGGAATTGGCAGAGAATTTAGTAAGTATTGGAGCTAGTACAGCCAGAAAGGGGTGGATCACAGGCAGGCTGGGGGTGGATTGATTGGTTATTACAGATTTACCAGCAGAGGAAGCAGGACCCTGTGAATAAGTCAGTCAAAGGTTAGATCTATCTTTCCTAACTGTGGGAGGGGTGGCGTGAGAAGAGGCATAGGGGAATACTACATTTACAAAAAAAGGGGGTTTTCACAGAATGCACCTGTAAATATGCAAAAGGGAATTTATCGCCCGTGATAAACCTTCACTACCATGAACAACAAAACATTCCTTGTTTTCTTCCTACCAGATAACGTTCAAATCACCGAAGTTTTTGTGCAAGGAAAATTCGAACAACACATATGAAAGGATGATAAAGAACAAAAAAGTTTGAACTTGCTTTTAAAGCTGAAGGTTGAGATAGTAGTAGATGAGTTGGACGGAAGAAAATGAAGGAGAAGATAACAGAAAGATAGATAGTGAGAAAGAAAGGTTGTGGAAAAAAGGAAGGTCATAGACAATGATTAAGAAGAAATGGGTTGTCAATGGCAAAAGCAGAAGAAAAATGGAAGGAAGGTATATAGAATATATCAGTACAGCATGAAAGAGAAGAGGAGACACCAAATAAAAATAGAACTGGCTATTAGAGATTGGAGATGGATAAGAAAAGAATGTTAAGTTAAATGATAGCTCAAAATGAGAGGCGAGAGAAGAGCATAGAATAAAGAGCGACCGAAAGGTAAGCTAATTTTTATATGTAGTACCGGATAATAGGTAACAGCGCCAGCTGCAACTATTGAAGTAAGAATTTGGTCATTTTCCCAGGCCTTATGAACTGACCCAATATGGGCACATGATATATGTATTAACCTGAAGGGGGCCCTCCAATTATTGTGCTTTTTTATGGGATAGGGTATTTTAACAATAAAATCTGTATTACATGGTTCTGGTGCTTATAATCAATTACTATGCTAAGATTTTTAAGGGGGGAGTTGTAGCTCATCTTCAGAGTTGTGCTTGGAACTAGTACCGTATTCCCTTATTGAAATGCAGTTCTAATATTTGATGGGAGTTAATTTTTTAGTGTTGTTACAGTAATAGGTAACAGTAACTAAAAATAAACCGCAGAAAGCTAAACTTTACATTTGTGTGGGCAAAGAGGGCCCAACAATGCAAGCCATGCTCTGATGGAATTCTAAAACAGTATATTATAACTACAGTATTTGTCTGTTCTGAACAGTAAATGACCCAATCTAAAAATCGAATAGCTTGTAATACCTTTAAATTATAGCCACAAACGTCCTAATTTTCTGGGACACATATCCTGGCTTTATGTCTGATTCTTGAAGACCGCAAAAGTTCTGTGAAATTGGATATTATTTTCCAGTGTTGGCATCTATGGGGCCAGCCAGTAAACTTGATGTAACTTCATCAGCAGCTAGCCAAAGTTGGAGGCGCAAAACAGGTACAAAGGAAAAAACCTGGTATTAGCAGTATAAAACTGTTAATATATTCAGAGCCACAAAAGATACAAAATGATTTCAAAAGTTCTCAGAGGAGCACTCTGGGCAGGTTTATAGTTTGCATGTTTAGCTCACCTTTAAGAAGCAAGGGCTATGGCATGCCAAGCAAGGATATCAAGGCTCATTGTCTGTTGAACTTCCTATTCCCATTCACTTACCTGGATTTACTTCCAGTTATAGCACCTTTTCAACAGTGTCAAACTGACATAAGTCTTGTGTATCAAACTGTCACTTTAAAAACTTTACTAGCACCCTGTATTGGGGGTGATTAAGCTAACACTCAGCTAACACAAAGGAGGCACCATACAGTCAAATCACTTAACATTGAATCCAATATACTATTCTATTATATATTTCTGCATGTCACATGCACACAGGTATACCGTATCTAAATAAATAGGCATATACAGCATTTAACCTATTACTCTTTTTTTTTTACATGTCTGTGCAGTTGTTCATAGTACAACTACTGTTATGCCGCTCAGGATGCATTACACTATGTGATTCAAAGCAAGTCACTTGGGTAAAGTTCAGTGATACCTACAATATATTTACTTTGTAAGATAGTCAAGGGGCTTTCTAAACAGATATGTGAACACCCTACAGTGCATCAGATATCCCCAGGATAAAACATTATAGTAAGATGTACCATGAGTAGAGTCTCCTACATATCTTTATTTTTAATGGTCATTTCATACTTCTCTTGCAAAAATATTGTGAATGTTTATTTTTTATTTACACTTGACAAATACTGTAGCTGTTCCCCTGAAATATGTAGTAAGCTACGCACTAAAATGTAGAAGGTAGTTGAATTCCCTACCCATTTTCTTCTTTTAATATTTCTGATAAACAGATTATTATTATGGGGCAAGGAACCCATAAATCAGAGGTGTCCAAAAGGTAGATCAGGATCTACCAGTAGACCTTTAGCTGGTGCTTTTCATTTAGATATTTATTTTGTTACGTTTACATAAGAAATAGTTATTTGTTAAAATATAGCAATATTCAGTTTCTCATAAATCAATATTTAAGTAATATTTCCATCGAACAGAATACTAACAGTGCTTCTATGGATGAAGATCCTAATGGGACTTCATCACTTGAAGTAGACCTTGCATTAGTAAATGTATCTGTACTCCTGTCCTAAATCATTTCTTGTAGGGCCCAGTGACATCTTGCTAGAAAAAACAAGAAGGTTTAGGGCACTCTAGGAAGCACATATAGATCAGACCAAAAGTTGGTTAAAAAGTATAAAAAAATCTTTATTTAAACAATCATCTCGAGCCTGACGCGTTTCGTGTCCCTAAGACACTTAAACATAGGCTTGACATCTAGCTACCATAAAACATGTACCCTGAAACTAGAATGAATCTGAGGGGGTTGAGATAATGTGCCAGAAAGGCCAAAATATAAAAATGGAGGGAAGGTCTATTCCATGCTTAATAAAGCATTTAATTTATCACAATTGTCTAACCCTTTAAAATTTGTGCCATCCCAAATTCCCTGTGTGGTCTATGGTTAATTATCTCCTGCCCACCACCCATAGGGTGTCCAACTGCATGGACATCTGCTTAGGTTTCAGCATAGGGATTTTGGACAAATGCCATGCTATGTTGCATGCAGAAGGCAACCCTTTAGATGGCCCTCACTCATATATATTTTCCCCAAAAAGCCATATTGTTTTTGCCATACCTAAACCAGACCTATACCATTCTTCATAAAAAGGTCAGCCTAGTTAGTAAAAAAAAACTACACCTGTTATATAGAACACACACAGAAAAGTTCTTTAACAGTGGTGGGGCCCAATCTAATATATTAATTCTGTAGCTCTTAAATCCCACCATAACCTCCACAATTTGTAGGAAATACATAATTGAAATATCATTTAAATAGCTTGATAAATGCAAAACTCTAAACTGGAGAATAAAAAAACTGTATAAGAAGCTAAAAAATGAAGACCAACTGCAAAATGAGTCAGCATATCACTGTCTACACCACACTTAACAGGTGAACAACCCCTTTGAGTGTATTCCTCCAGGTTTATGGCCTCTAGATACTAAATGGGTAGAAGGGAGCCTACCAGGAAGAGAGTTTCTCTATGAAAGGGAGTGTGGGACAATTTAGTATAGCCCTTGGTAATGCAGAGTCCGACACAGTCAGGGGACTCCTCCCATAATATAAATGCCTGGAGCGAATCTTAAAACAGGATTTTGGATCTGTCTTAAAGGTGAGGGGGGAATGAAGGTCCAGAGTCTGGGAAAAGTAGCCCTATGGAAGAGGCTTAACCAGCGGATCAGTTAATTATCTTGTGTAGGTGGTACAGGAGCATAAAGTATCTGTGTGGACATGTATTATGTTGTAAGACATATTAGTGAGTGATCATTGCAACCATAACAACTCATATACTTAACAGATAACTCAAATTATAACAAATAAATGTTTTTAAGACTGTTTAAGTTTTTTTTTTATAATTTTGCTTTGATTATAACCTCTTTACTTTTTGTATCAGTCGTTTTATATGTAATCTGTATGTTACACTCTGTGACAGCCTATTTTGTATGTAATCTGTATACACCTGTTAATTGAACAGAGCTGTGGATTAGGTCGGTGCTTTATAAATACGTGTTAACAACAACAATAATAATAATAATATAGCGGCAATAAGCACTTTTCCTTTTTAAAGCTAAACTCAACATCCTTATGAAGAGGTTATTACATGGTATGTTATAAAATAAATGCAAACCTGCCACCCAGTGTTTATTTCCAGAACTGCAGTGCATGGTGGAGTATTCCTTCCAAATTTTCAAATTGAACATTTCACTTCCTCCACTGTAGTCTGTGGCTACTGGCTTGTGTATTACAGTACATAAAGTACTGACAAAAATCCAGTCATTTTCAGACAACTGTGCATTTTTATTATACATAATTACATAATGCCAACCAGCTTTTTACAAAGTGTGTTGATCAAGGCAGGATTCCACGGACAATTCCGCCGTGATCCGACACTCTGCGCAAAAACGCAGGCGCCACATCGGATGCAACGGAAATAAGATAATTCTACTGTCGGATTGTGTTGCAGCGTTGATGCACACTGCGTCTGCACCCGACGCGGTGGAATCGCCCGTGGAGTCCTGCCCTAAGTCTGCCAAACATGAACTAAAAAATGACCATAGTCCTGCAAAGTGGAGTTGCTAATCATCGTTTTGTTCAGAAAATTGTTTATATTAAATTTATATTATATTAAATACCAGCCAAAATCTTATATTTGTTAATGATAAATTCCTACAAATTGTAGTTAATAACACTATACAGATACAGTGCATGGCCAAAAGTTTGTGGACTCCGGTCTGTTCAACATCTCATTCTTAAACTAAAGGGCAGAATTAGACTATTTGCCACCTAAAACCTGCCAAATTGCTCTTTAAATAAATGGGAGAAGTCAAGGGATCAACTTGGAGTTGTTTGCAGCCTTCCTGACCAAGTTTTTTTCAGAGAAAATTCATTCAGATTCAAATTCAATTCAAGTTTTCAAGCCGATTTAATTCATCCGAGTTGTAAAAATTTGATTTTATTAACTCATTTCAATTGGTTGAATTTCGAATTAATGGGAGTTTAAGGGAGTTTTAAAAAAAAAAACTCACATGAACTTGAAATTCGGCCTTTGATAAATGTGTCTCCCTGGGTAATTAATATGCAGTTTGGCCTTCTTTGCTAAAAACAGCCCCTATTCTTCTGGGAAGGCTTTCCACTACAGTTTGGAACATTGCATGAGGTATGCTTAGTGAGCATTAGTTAGGTTGGGCACTGATTTTGGGACAGCGGGCCTGGCTCACATTCAGTGTTCGAATTCATCCCACAGATATTCAGCAGGGTTGACGTCAGGACTCTGTGTAGGCCAGTCATGTTCTTTTCACTCCCACTTCTGACTTTTTAGACAATGTTGTAGAAGTCCGTTCTCCTCTAGATCTGCTAATCAGCAGGCATTTGTTACATTGATTCAAGAGTCAAAACAAGTAATGCAGACAATATAAAGAGTGAATCAGAAGTTATACTTAATAATCAATGAAATTGTGTAATCAATGTATAATATACATTTGCACTATGCAAAAAATCTTTTAACCTTTTAACCTTTAAACTGTATCATGTGACTCACTAAAATGTGTTACAGAACAATGTGCATTATACCCACAGTATAATGCTCTGAGGAAACTGGAAGGTGAAACACCAGGACAAAATGCTTGGGACACCATAGCATCGGCTGAATCTACATACTGTTGGATGCTGGAAGCAGAGTTTGAGTTTGAGATAGTGGAAAGAAAAGCAGCTGAACAGCACTGGATTCACTGTTCACGAGTTTATACATTTGCTCATAAATTAATGAGTTTGCAAATGCAATTTTGACAGATTTTAATGTTGAATAAATGTTTATACACCACACGTTTCTCTTTTGATTTCTTGAGATCTCTTGGGTTGACTTGCACTTTAATGAGATTGGAATACACTGTGCACCACTAGGTAGTGATTTTGGATAACATAGAGATGTGTATTTTGCACATATTTCTTCCTTTTTAAACAAATATTTGTACCATAAAGGGGATTTTCAAATATTCAAACTGAAAAATATTAATTCCCTATAACACAGAAAAATGAGCACCTTGATGATCTGGTCTTCCCTAGGACCATTCTCAGCTCTTGTTTTCCTACATGATCTGTGCAGCTTGTGCTGAGGCAAGTGACCATTCAGTTGTAGGATAACAGATCAGTATTTAGAGGTTTGGGGGCAAAGAGGACAGATTCAATTGAAAGGAAAAATGAGAAAGTTGGAGGGGGGGAAATAACTACAAATGTGTAGGGATTTAAAAGAGTGATAGTGGTGTTTTTGGTGTATAATATAGGAAAGGCTGGGTCCCATAGCATGAACATAATGAGAATTACATATGGCAGGGTCCTCCTACTTGTGGCCTTCCACTTCTTGTTGTTGTTGCTGCTGCACTCACTTGCATTTATTAGCTGCCGGATACTGAAATTGGTATCAGAAGCTGCTTCATATGAGAACTGTTCATCAATTGATTTGCAAAAAGGTATGTGTCGTAGAAGGTTACTAAGGATATTGTGTAAGTTATGCTCTTTATAGCTGGCCCAAGACAAATGCTTGACCTAAAACTGGTTCTGATCCCAGAAGAATGCATCTTGAAGAAAACGGCTCATTCATGCATCATAGCAGTTAGCTGTGATTTGTGTTATTATAACCATATGTCTCAGTAGTAGTTATGAGTAACTGCACAGGAGTAATTGTGCACCTACTAAGAACTAATAAGTAGTAAGTAGTAATAAAACTCCAATATAAATGTTTATCTCACCTGGTTATGTATATTTTTTTTTATTTAACTGACAGAACCCATGCTTTTGCACATCTTGAGCTGGCCATAGACGCAAAGATCCGATCGTACGAATCGTGGATTCGTACGATTTTCGGACCGTGTGTGGAGAGTCCCGACATTTTTCGTCCGTCGGAGATCGGTCGTTTGGTCGATCGGACAGGTTAGAAAATTTCTGTCGCCTGCCAATAATATCTCTGTGTGTATTGCCGATCGTACGATTTTCAGAGGGAGACTGTCACTAGTGTTGTCAGACATAAGTATCGTACGATTGCTTTCAGGGGCAGAACATTGGCTGATCTGTTCTTATTTGATCGGAATGGTAAAGACTTTGATCTGAATGGTTAGTGGAGGGTCGGGAGATAGGAAAGTCCGATCGTGCGTTGATTCGTACGATCGGATCAATGGTCAGAGTTTTTACAGGAGTGGCTCTTTGGTTATCTTATCTAATTTTGATAATTTTAGAGTTAAACTACTTTTGCTTCTTGATCCTTTGACAGTTCTGCTTTCCCCATGCATGTATTTTCTGTTATCACGTAATAAATGACACATACAATTCTGTGATGATGAATAGCTACCTGATAATAATCCAAAATAAAAGAATGCTGTTTTGCCAGAACAGTCATTTTACAAATTCTGCCAAGGCTATATAAACATATTAGCACAACTGTATACCCACTGTATATAGTTATCTGTGGTCATAACTTATTTTATAACCTCTGCAAAATAGGAAGAAAGTTTTAATAAATGAGCCATGGTAATTGGGTCAAAGTGGGGACTGGGCAAAGGTGATGAGTAGAACTATGAGAAATAGTGCTGGGTATATTCTAAGTGTGCTTGAAACATAAAATACTACTGTACTTACCAAAGTTTTTAAGAGGCTAGAAACCAGCTAGTTCTGAATATATAGTAGAAAGTGTACTAGAAGCGGCAAATCCCACATATTTAGGTCGTGTGCACAGTGTCAGACTGGCCCAACGGGACACCAGGAAAACACCAGTGGACTCCGATGTCAGTGGGCCCTCATGCTACTAAACATTTGGCCTAGTTCATGGCCATTCCCTATTTCTATATTTCAAAGAGCCTAAATAGATGGAATAATAGATTATAGTAGGTAAAGAAGAGAGACTAGGAGAATAGAGGTTGAGTGAGGAGAGGAAGAATAATAATACTGAGAGTGGGCCCCTGGTGTCCCAGTCCGACACTGGGTGTGCATCCATAATACAGTATTCCAAGAAGTGGCTACTCCTGCCATTATGTTGTGTGCCAAAAGACGTTCTGCAGTCATTTCTGAATGAGCAACAAATAGCACATTGCCTGCAACAACTATGGAAATACCAACCGTCAGCTAGAGCAGTGATCCCCAACAGTAGCTTGCAAGTAACATGTTGCTCACCAATCTCTTGGCTGTTGCTCCCAATGACCTCAAAGCAGAGACCTGCACGGAACCAATTTCTAAGACCCAGACCCGACCCTGCATATTTACCCACTTTGATCCGCTACCCGACCCACAACCCGCTGACCACCATCAAACAGGAAGAGATTTTGCTGCAAACCGGAGTGTCATGTAGAATTTTAAAAGCACTAAAATAGAAAATATAACATAAGAAATTTCAAAGAGACCAGCAACCCAACCCGCAACCCACGACCAGCATCTATACCTGCACCTGAAAATCCTACCCTCATTCCGCAGGGTACCTGCTTTTTTTGCAGGTAACCAACGGGTGCCCGACCCGCTGCAAGACTACCTCAGAGCAGCTGCTCATTTCTTAAATTTTGGCTTGGAATTAAGTTTTAGTTGCATAACACCAGGTGTACTGCCAAACAGAGCCTCCTTTAACCTGCCAGTGCACATTGGGGCTACAAAATAGGAAATCCCGCAGGGACTTTATTCATGCTTACGTTGCTCCTCAATTCTTTTTAAAATTGAATGTGGCTAACTGGGGGAAAAAAATTAAAAAAAAAAAAAAAAAAAAAAAAGAGGTTGGGGAGCCCTGATCTAGAGGGTCAAGGCAAAGTAGTAATTGCTCATGCACACCTGTCTGTGTAGATAATTCCAATTTCCTTGGTTCACAGTGATAGAGGTAACCGGCAACCTCAAATCTGATACTAAGAAAAGGCACACAAGCTGTGAATGCAGGTGAACACCTTGCAAAGTTTTATTACCGGAAGTGCAACGTTTCGGGGCAAGCCCCTTTGTCAAGCATGCCTTTTCTTAGTACTAGAGGGTCAAGGAACACACAGCTTCTTCAAACAATCAAGCAAATGCTTAAGCAAAGTAGCCACCAGAGATCACTAGTTACTATTTTTATTCTCCTGTATTTTCACCCACCAAGCTGTATAAAGGATATCCTTACAAAAGGCAGCTTATTTATAAAAGGGATTTATGCCTTCAGTGATTTAGTTATAACATTTGGCTTATGTTCTTTTTTAAAGGGGTTGTTCACCTTCCACAGACTTTTTCAGTTGAGTTGTTTTCAGATTGTTCACCATAAACACTTTTTTTTTTGTGTTTAAAGTTTAATGTCTGAGCGATTACAATTTTGTAACATTTAGCCGATGCATTTCTCAAAAGCATCTCTGGAGTATTAGCAAATGTTGTATCAATTCTAACAGCTGCCTTTAATGAAACTCAGGGATTCTGCTCAGCAGGGACAAATATAAGAAATGTATCCTCTAAATGTATCACTTTAGAATAGTTCAGAGAGTCGGCGAACCCCCTCCCAGAACAGATTTAGAAAGGTGAAAAATTAGACTTACACTTAAATATTAGAAAAACGGTCACAAACAGAAAATAATATGTAATTGGAAAAAGTATTTATTTCTGGTGAACTACCTGAAACCAACTAAACGGAAAAAAAAAAAAAACTGTTGGATGGTGAGCAATCCCTTTAACATTGCCTGTAACAAGTATGGAGATATCAACTGTTAGCTGTTAGAGGGTCAAGGAAGCATAAGCTTCTTCAAACAACCAAGCAAGTGCATAAATAAAAGTAGCCACCAGAGGTCACTAGTCACTTTTTTTTCTCTGTGCTTTTCCCCCCAAAATGTATAACAGATATCCTTACAAGACCTTACAATAATCAGCTTATTTATAAAAGGGTACCTGTAGTGGTTACATTGCACACAGCAAACTTTTCTAGATAAGCAAATACCATAATCATTCTGTGTGCTGGTTTCTACCATCTAAAGCCCTAATACAACTGCATGAACGCACTGGAAGAAAATACTAGAAATTATCAACCCCAAATCTAGAGATCTTACTTTCGCATGAACAGGGGAGTAAAAAAAAACAAAAAAAACAAAAAAACTCCAATTTAAAATTAAGTTATGTTTAAGCAAGGCTTTCCTTACTTTTAAAGGAGCAGCACGCTGATGTTACTACATAACTTCCTTTGTAACACAAAATCTTGAAGTTTAGTCACACCTGCCCAGACCCAAGGACCATTCAAGCAAGTGTAAGGTATGAATTACACACATACCTGTGCTCTACTGGTGAAGCCTCAGTACTCCTAGAGATAGAGAATTTAAGCTTCCAATATAAATTCAGAGGCTCCATTCTTGAAGTTGTGTTTATATGTCACCTTAAATATAAAATGTGTTTAAAAGGTTTAGATAATACAGACTTTTGCTATAATATTACACCAATAAGTCAAATGAACAGACTGGAGTTGCAGAGTAGAGTGCCTAATCTCTGCAATACTAGTAATATATCAAAGTCAGATGCTGCATGGCACTTGTAATGAGCAGGATGCATTTTTTGTTTATTTCTAAGCAGTCATGTCCATACACGGGCCGATAAAAGGTGTCGGTTGCTTATTGGCCCGTGTATGGCCCCCCCCCCCCAACGGGCCAGATCTCAATCGGATGGGACGAAAAATCCCGTCGGATTGCGGCCGCATCTATTTGTTGATGCGGTCCTACGATCTGACCGCCCATTACTATTCGTTAGGATCCGATCGTTGGGCCCTAGGGCCCGCGATTGGATCAGCCCGATATTGCCCACCTCAAGGTGGGCACATCGGGGAGCGATCCGCTCATTTGGCGACATCGCCAAACGAGCGGATCTCTCCGTCTATGGCCACCTTTACATGCATCTAGTTATGCCTTGTCGAAGTATAGGGATATGTTGTGCATTAGCACAGGTGCAAACAGAGTTGCTGGAGAAAGCACCACTACAATGTAGGAATTAATTTCAGGGCTGCATCTGTGCACCCTGTACATTGCATGTTGCACCTAACATAGAAAAGTGTGCACAAACATCTTAGTGCAGACACAGGTATAAAGTAGTGTGTACAGAAGATCTGTGAATGCAAAGAGCATTTGGATGATCTGTGAATGCAAAGAGCATTTGGATGATCTGTGAATGCAAAGAGCATTTGGATGATCTGTGAATGCAAAGAGCATTTGGATGATCTGTGAATGCAAAGAGCATTTGGATGCACACAATGTAGCATTTATTTTTGTACTTTGCACTGCACCTGCTAGTTAGCGAGCTCTCGAATGTTATAATAAAAACAATGGTAGTAGAAAGTCAGCAAAAAATTCAGCCATAGGCAATAAACAGGTCATGATTGCATTGTTTGTCACAGATACACAAAAAAAATTTTTTAAGCCAACACCATCGTAATTCATAAATTTATAGCTTGTTCATTGCATTAGAATGATCGAAACACACACACCACTACGCCTTCTACTGCCAAGCAACTCTGAACTGTATCCAAGCCATTTTCAGCCACTAGCACATGCATACTGTATGGCAAACGTAAGTCTGCCTGCTTTTAGAAATGAAAATAATTTATTGCATAAAGATGTAAGCCATAGCGTTCAAATACATGTGCATACTAACATAAGAGAGAGCAGAGAGTGAGACATGAAGCAAGGCAGGAAGTCATGAGTTTCCTCCCCTGGTTCATGCAAGAGGAAAAAAAACAAGTGAGAGTTCCTGAAAAGAGTGAAACATGCAAACCATGGTAGCGATTAAATGTCTGCTGTAAAGAAAAAAATTACACCAGTGTAAGAAGTCTCTTCAATTTTAGATGAAGCGATTTCAGCTGCCCACAACTATAGTTACAGGCATGTAGTTTTCAGTAAAGTAATTTTTTTAGGAAAGTAGTGTTTGCACAAAGAATTTTCATAAAACTATTTTTATGTGGCATGAGAGGGCACAGATACAGATGGAAAAATAAAAATCTGCAGAAGCAATAAACAATAAGAAAATATTAAATAAAAATATTAGGTGATGATTAGCATAGCTGCCTATTCTGGGGGGGAAATCCTACAAAGGTAATCGTTTGGCCTTATTACTGCATTAATTATCAGTTTTACTAGCAAGTTTGGTTAAATACTGGCCAGAGGGCAACCACAGTGTTAGTGCAGGAATGGGAAACACACAGCCCTGCTGAACTATAATTATCAGTACGATCTATTGTCTGCAGACACAGATACATACCCGTGATAATGGCTAGCTGTTAATCCTAGTACACAGCCTGCGTTTTTTGCTTGTGGTTTGTAGTTTCACTCTGTTATAGCCAAAGCAGTTTCTATTTCGATACATGCACATGTCTGTACAGCCAGAACATCCCTTCTAACAACTTCCCCTTTTTTCTTAGTCTGGTTACAATTTAGAACTGAAATCATTGTTTCACCAGTAACAGATACAGACACATGACAAGGATATAAGTATTTAACCCATTAGTGTCCATAGTTACATAGCAAGTTACATATTTATTTGGTTTGAAACAAATCAAAGAGAAAGTATAATCAAAATGTCCCATTACCCTTAAAGCTGGCCATAGACGCAAAGATCTGATCGTACCAATCGAGGATTCGTACGATTTTCGAACCGTGTGTGGAGAGTCCCGACATTTTTCGTCCGGCGGAGATCGGACGTTTGGTCGATCGGACAGGTTAGAAAATTTCTGTCGGCTGCCGATAATATCTCTGCGTGTATTGCCGATCGTACGATTTTCAGTGGGAGACTGTCACTAGCTTTGGTTGGACATAGATATCGTACGATTGCTGTCAGGGGCAGAACATTGCTGATCTGTTCTTTAACTAATCTGACTGGTAAGACTTTGATCTGAATGGTTAGTGGCGGGTCGGGAGATGGGAAAGTCCGATCGTACGATGATTTATACGATCGGATCTTTGCATCTATGGCCAGCTTTGGTCAGAGTTTTTACAGGAGTGGCTCTTTGGTTATCTTATCTTATCTAATTTTTATAATTTTAGAGTTAAACTACTTTTGCTTCTTGATCCTTAAGAGCTAGCCTCTCATTCTTTATTCTGTATACATGAAAAAGATCGCCTGATATTGGTCTATAATATGCTCTAATTTACTTGTAATCCTGTCCCTTTTCTACAGAAAATAAGCAACCCAAACTTTAATTGTGTTTCCTCATAGTGTCATCCCTCTTTTCAGCTTAAAGCAGAAATAAAGCTTAACTAAAGAAGTAGGTTAGAAATATTGTACATTATATTTTGTGCTTCTTCTGTATCAGCACAAGGCAGCCACAGCCATTGAGCAGGGAAGATCTGTGCCTCCAAAGATGCCCCAGTAGCTCCCCATCTTCTTTTCTGCTGATTCACTGCACATGCTCTGTGCTGCTGTCACTTATTGAACTTAGGGACCCACTTACAATATAAAGTACACAGAATATAAATGTCACAATATAAGGCTGATTAGTAATTAATACAGATAATTACTACATGGCAGCTCAGAAACCAGTGCAATTAGCATCAGAATTTAATAATCACCCTTTAGCATCAGCTTATGTTACAGACCAACCTCATTTTCTGCTTGATAATGTGTGACAACCCCTAAGCTTAGCTTCTCAACAGCTGCTCAGAGCCCACTGAGCATGTGAGTGTTGCAGACACTTTAAAAGATGGCGACCCCCTGTTTCAGGTTTGAATCCTGGATCATTGCTGCTATTTAGATGCTTTGAGAAACTTTAGGCTGGTGCAATAAATTCAGTTTACAGAATATGGCATTTTTAACCATATTCATTTCCGGGTTAAATCCTTTAATATCCCTCTTTAGGCCAAACACTGCATAGCATATGTAAATTGATGCCTTACCAGGGATCTATAAAGGATCTATTATTCCATTCTCAAACAAAATGCACTTAGTTATGCAAGACCGACCTTTAGAAGGTGTCAACTGACACTGCCTAGAGTTGCACCCAACTTCCTTCTCCAGTAAGGAGTGCCCAAAGACACTTCTATTTAGCGTGAACTCTGATGTAATACACCAACAACACTAGTAGCAAATTTACCAGCACTGGTAATTATGCAACAAATATTGCTGTCTTGGATATACAGTCATATGAAAAAGTTTGGGAACCCTTCTCAGCCTGCATAATAATTTACTCCACTTTCAACAAAAAAAGATAACAGTGGTATGTCTTTCATTTCCCATGAACATCTTAGTACTGGGTGTCTTCTGAACAAATATTTTTAGTGAAGCAGTGTTTAGTTGTATGAAATTAAATGTGAAAAATTGGTTGTGCAAAAATGTAGGCACCCATGTAATTTTGCCAATTTAAATGCATGTAACTGTTCAATACTGATTTCTGGCAACACCAAATTGGTTGGATTAGCTCATTAAGCCTTGAACTTCATAGGCAGGTGTGTCCAATCACAAGAAAGGGTATTTAAGGTGGCCAATTGCAAGTTGTGCTTTTGTTTGAATCTCCGCTGAAGAGTGACAGCATGGGATCCTCAGAGCAACTCTCAAAAGATCTGAAAACAAAGATTGTTCAGTATTATGGTTTAGGGAAAGGCTACAAAAGCTATCTCAGAGGTTTAAACTGTCAGTTTCAACTATAGGGAATGTAATCAGGAAATGGAAGGCCACAGGCACAGTTGCTGTAAAATCCAGGTCTGGCAGGCCAAGAAAAATACAGGAGCTGAATATGGAGGATTGTGAGAATGGTTTTCAGACAACCCAAAGATCACCTCCAAAGACCTGCAAAAACATCTTGCTGCAGAGAATTCTGTATCTGTACATCGTTCTACAATTAAGCGCAATTTGCACAAAGAACATCTGTATGGCAGGGTGATGAGAAAGAAGCCCTGTCTGCACTCACACCACAAACAGAGTTGCTTGTTGTATGCAAAAGTTCATTTAGACAAGCAATGGTCATTTTGGAATGAGACAAACATTTAGTTATTTGGTCATAACAAAAAAAAAAAAAAATCGCTTTGCATGGCGGAAGAACACTGCATTCCAAGAAAAACACCCGATACCTATGGTCTAATTTGGTGAAGGTTCCATCATGCTGTGGGGCTAGTTCAGGAACTTGGGCCCTTGTTAAAGTCGAGGGTCGGATGAATTCAACCCAATATCAACAAATTCTTCAGGATAATGTTCAAGCATCTGTCGCAAAGTTGAAGTTACGCAGGGGTTGGATATTCCAACAAGGCAATGACCCTAAGCACACTTTGAAATCTACAAAGGCATTTATGCAGAGGGAGAAGTACAATATTCTGGAATGGCTGTCACAGTCCCCTGATTTGAATATCATCGAAAATCTATGGGATTATTTGAAGCAGGTTGTCCATGCTCGGCAGCCATCAAGTTTAACTGAACTGGAGAGATTGTGTATGGATGAATGGTCAAAAATACATCCATCCAGACACTCATCAAAGGCTATAGGAGGCGTAAAGAGGCTGTTACATTTGCAAAAGGAGACTCAACTAAGTATTGATGTAATATCTCTGTTGGGGTGCCCAAATGTATGCACCTGTCTAATTTGGTCATGATGCATATTGCATATTTTCTGTTAACCAATAAACCTTAGGACACTGCTGAAATACTACTGTTTCTATAAGGCATGTTATATATTAAAAGGAAGTTGCTACTTTGAAAGCTCAGCCGATGATAAACACTAAATAATTAGGAGGGGTTCCCAAACTTAGGAGACTGATATCCTCACATATATAATAGTAACTCACAAACCAAGCATTTTGTCTGTGCAACTTTGGTCTTTTAGTAACTACACAATTTATGTGCAACAATCTGAACAATGTGAAGACAAAACAACACTAAAAAAAAGTCAATATGTCACATTGTGATATTGCAATAGCTAAGAGGGATATAAACAAAATAATATTCATGCTACCTGTCCAAACTCATATGGCTACATTTGTTGGAAACAAAAGACAACAACTAGTGGGGTTGCGGCCTTTTGTCCTGACACATACTAGTCAGTACTGAAAATAAGATGCGACAGTGACAGTGGGAAGAAATTTAGTGGGTAGGGAAAGGGTTATAGAGTGTCTGGCTGGGACGTAGTTTGGAGAGAATTGGGGTGGAACAACTAGTTTTTTTTAAAATGGTGCTTCTGAGCAATGTGTAGTTGAATGCTTCTAGGTTTTGGGGCAATGCCACATGGACTATAAGCCACACTACAGACCACTAACAAAGAAAACACAAATCACATTTCATAATTCTCCAAGCCATCAGCCACAAATGTATCAAAGCCCTAAAAAAAAAAAAAAAAAAAATCCATGTGATTTAGTCCTTAGGATTTGAAGCAAAGCAAACCTACAAAAGGATAAGACATTGTTACACATACAATACTACTCTTAATAGTCTGGTACAAACAAAAGTAATTTGAATAAGTATATGCAGGAATAGCTATATCAGCCTCATACTGGCTTAGCCTGTCCGAAGCTAAAACAGACAGAGCTAATATTTTTAAGTACCTGGATATAACTCTGTAAAAATAAATTTAAGGCCTCAAAAGAAGAATCATGAAGGATATTTACTGCTCAACAGCATTATATGGCAAAGAAAGCGACCGTGAAGCTGGTAACAGTAGGACAGGTGGGTAAACATTTTGTCAGCTGTCAGAGTTAACATGGGACAAACCACCTGTTCTGTCTATGCAAAGTCTAAAATGAACACATTGCTTCAGTGGAATCTGCCCTGACTTCTCAAAGTCCCAGTTACCTGAACAAATATACAATACTAGCTTTCTTGCACAGCAGCACCACTATAAATGATTATACAGTTGTGCATTATCCAGCAAAGCACATCAATATTTAGCTGCATGGTGGAAATAGAAAAAAACCTATCAAGGGAATTAAAAGACTTCAGGGGAAACATTTATCATAACATAAAAATGCTGTAACTGAAGGAAAGAGATGAAGATGGAAAATGTTTTCTTTAGGGAATGTATGCACAGTCCCTTTCCGTAAAGTCACACTACAGTGTATTAAAGCACATGTTATAAACACACAGACACTGAACGATTTCAATTTCAAAATAATTAAAGTTGTTAGTGCCATGGAATTTGACTAAAGCTACGCAGTTGCAAAGGCGTCCAAATTTTAGTCAATAGTAAAGGTCAAAGCAGGTGACATGTCACACTGTAAGCATGCTGATCCAGCAAAACCTGCCCAGTAACCAACCAATCTGCTGCCACATACTATAAATGAGTGCAAAAACAGATCACAAAAAATTAAACAGTTTCAACATTAAAAATAATTTTAAAATCTTATAAAACCATTGCATATTTTTAGTCTCTAAACAACTTGGCAATCTCTTGGCCAAATGATTCTAATCAAAGGTTTCAGTTATTTGCTAAGCAAAGAAAGCCATACATGGAAAAAACAATGGCTAAACGAAGCCCCTTTTTAAGGCAAATGTCAGGGTGACTTTGTAAGAGCTGGTCGAATGCCCATGGAAGTAAGCCAAACGAAACCCAGTTCCCAGAGCAGGCATAGGAGCGGTATTCAGCAACGTTTGCTTGTGAGTGCCACAATGTGGTTCTTCTCATATGTTGCCCAGAATAAAAAAATAAATAAAATCACACTATGGGGTATTCTTTAGAGATTATAAATCCTAAATCCTGGGAGAGCCACCAGTCTACTAGAATATCAACAGCGATGTGGGAAATAACCTTCCAGTGTATCACGAGCTGCACCTCATATTATGTCTTAAGCTACAACACAAGTTAGTGCTGAAGAGCCTCTTTAAATGACTAGCACGGCCTATTTAATTCAAGCCTGAGGGATATATGACCTTCTTTTAAAAAGAAAGATACTAGTGCAGGATAAGTACACTGGACTATAAAACTGTATAAAAATAAATTTTATACCAGGATGCCACTTGCCCTTTAAGATACAAGATCACAAACCAGTAGAACGGGTTTATCTTTCTGGAGCTGAAGGATTAGGTTACACTCTTAAAAGCTAAATGAAACTAGAGTTTCACTGTGACCTGCAGGAATTCAGCACAGCCTAAATACAAACTGTTCCGACCAACTTACCCTGGACGGTGCACACCATTCAAGCGATCACAGGGAAATTAAGAGCATGATATACTGATATGGTGGTCATTTTCCAAGCAAACTGGAGCCAACCAAGCAGAGCTGAAGTTCAGACTGACCAGTGATTGCACTACCAGAGAATGCTGCTTATGGCCAATTGACCCTAGGGTTGCCACCTGTCTGGTATTTTACAGGCCTGACCAGTAAAAATGATGGTTGATCCCAATGTTATTAATAGGGAAAAAGGATAAATATATAGGAAGTATTTTTTTCCAGGAAAAGGTGGCAACCCCACTATAAGCTCACTTTCCAGGTGACTGGAGCATGATTACAATATCTGCCACAGAAAGCAACCTATCCCATTTCATGATTTCTCCTGCCTACCTCTTCTCCATGTGCAGTGTCACCTCCACTGACTAAACCGGCTTTCTTCTGGATTCCTTTTCAGTCAAGTACATAAATTCAGCCGCACTCAATGCAATAAAAACGGCATCCATGAGTCACCCTTGTAAATTATATTGGCTGCACACCAACAATAAATAATGAAGCTAGGCCAAACCAGCTCTCCTGTCAGCAGCATTAGCTCTACGTTCGGAGTCAAAAACAGGTTTAGGTAATGGATTCCAAAGGGTTAATGGCTGTCTCTGACAGGAATGTGCGCGCCCTCCCCGCCTGCAGTGCATATTTCCAGTATGTGTGTATGTGTAAGCAGCATGGCTTTGGCCTGACTCAGCGTCCATTTTATAACACTTCAGAGCACAGGCAGAAAGGCAGCAGCCCACAAAGAGATCCACAGATCCGTCTAGAGTCAGGGAGAAAAAGGCACATAGAATCAGCAGAATCACTAGGAAGACAAAACACGGGCTTAGGCAGAGTAACAAAAGCGGCAACACAGTTGCAAACTCGTTTCTTTACCTCATTTTATATTGAAACAAACACGTGGCCGTCCTACCACACTGGCGACTTTAATAATGGCTGCACTTGCTCCGAGTAAATCTCCAATGGGCACCACGTCAATAACAATGCGGCTGATAGGACTAGAAATACTTGCAACGCCATTCCACCAGGCAGGCCCTCGCGTAGCTCTGTGAAAAACATAATGATACTGCTAAATGCACTGTAGTCACCGTTTTCCCCCTCATAAGCCATTTTATGGGGAGTGTTGTGCAATTTGCACAGAATCCTGTCAGTAATCAACGGTCTTAATCACTTCAATGGCGACAGTTGTGAGGACATAAGAGCTGCGTCTGTTGCTCAGTGGCTATGCCTTTTGTCCTTGGAACATCATTGTTGTATAGAAGACATTCTAACTACATAGTATTTATCAAGTTGTAGGATTTAACTGCTAAATTCGGTGTTATTTGCACAAATATGAAGACGGCTTCCATAAAATGTCCCACGTCCATTATTTCAGCCAGCAGGAGAAAGCACAACAAGAGCACAGGACGGCTGCATTTGCTGAATGGGCCCTGGTGTTTATCTTACTAAACTTTATACTGAAGGGCACATGGGTACTTACCTGGGCTCCAAGACTTGGAGGTTTCTGGGAATGGGTTTTTTTTTTTCTTTACATAAAAAAAAGAAAGGTTTTAAAATACGCATCCGACCTTGTTTGCAGTTTTTCCACCACAGGAAAAACAAACTTGCAAAATAATTTGTTACAAATGTTGCACATTGTATTCTAGACGTGGCTGTTGTATTTCCTCTGAGAATATAAAAAAAATACAATTAGGAAAAGTTCAACAAAGGAAGACGATTTTGTAAATAATCCAGTTCATCTGGATTTAATGTAGAGAAAAAAAACCAAGAGCTCATCTGAAAAGGATCTAGTGTGAGACACACCTATAAGCAACAAATAAAAAACAAAAGCAGCACTAGGATTACACTTATAAAATCGACAATACTTACAGGCTTAAAAATACATTTCACTCAGAGAAATCGTGTCCATTTTTCAGATCAATATAAAAGAAATGATCTAAATGAACAAAAGTCCATAAAAGACACGAATTCCTGTTAATTTGACATTTATTATGAACAGGCAACAAATACAAGCAGTTATACACTGCACAACTCGAATGGCTAAGCTTGAAAAAAAAATATATAGATTTGCTTATTTCAGGCTTGGGTGTGCCATGACCTGGAATAGAACAAAGATGGATTCCAAATGATATGGAGAAAATCCAGACATGTTGTGCTATAAACGTTTTTCCTTCTTCCAAAAGGTCCTCTGAAATAGCAAATATAAAGAACACACACAGTGTGGACTCCTGATAGGTGATGGTGGATTCAGTTTAAAGGATTCCTTTTTTTGAAAGCACAAAGTCAAAAACCAAGGGTGTAACACACAGCCATTTCATTCCATGGCAGATAATGGCTGCCTGCTCAGTTAGTCTCTCCTTGTGACTCTGATGAAGGATGTTTCGCAGTGCACAATAATAACTCAAAGGCGGATGCAAGCTGCGCGCTGATTGGCTGCGACTTTCGGGAGAGCCGTTCAGCCAGCGAGTGACGTCATCGCGGCCCAGACCCAAGAAAGGGGGACACCCCCACACACACAGTAGACACAACGCGCAAATTAATCCATAACCAAAAGGTAAATGACGAGCAAATGGGATAATAATTGCCGTCCACATTTGAAGAATGCACAAATACAAAACAGAGCTCACAATGTGTTAAAAAAAAAGGTCATTACCTTTTAAAAGCGTCAAATAATTGAATGCGCAAAAAACGAAGGTAATCCCTGCCCCCAACAGTCGCAGCAATGACTTCTAGTATACATAATAGTGGGTATATTTAGAGACCCTAGTCTTCGCTGAACTGAATCAAAATGGAAGAAAATCTTGCACAGAGTTAATTCAAGGCTATGGAGCTAGGAGAAAAGAAGAGAAACATCGCCCAGAAGCCGTGACATAAACACTAGGGAGCCGTGGGACTTTCATTGCTCCTACAGCGTCAAAACAGACCAAATTAATCTTGTCCGGCGACTGTTTAAGGGCGCCATGTAAACCCAGCACTGCAGATTCCACACAAACGTCCCCCCTCCCCCCCGCATCGTCTCATAAAGAACGAGGGAATCCCGAACCCCCAAAAATAAAGCCGGATCCTCCGGAAATAAAGCGAGGGAATCCTGATATCGCAGCTACACAGCGAAGAGAATTGCTAATATACGGATGAACGTAAATGCTACACAGGTACAGCGATACCGGCACAACGTACTTCCAGCCGCAAATTAACCCATTCGTTCCAATGACTTGTCCCGACGGGAAACATAAAACACTGTACAGAGTTTAAATAAATGAATTCATTTGGTTATTACCATGAATGCACACCGCCACGTATAAAACAATAGCCATTAAAATTGCCTTTAGATTTGAATTTAGCAGCGCCACTTGCTGTGACGAATGTGCTAGGCGGAAGAGGAAGACTAGTTCCCGGGGCTTCTGGCTGGCTGGGGAGAGAGAGGAGGGAGGCGGAGGACGCGGTGCATTGTGGGTTGCCCCAGAGCGAGCAGAAGCACAGCTCACACACAATATGTGTTGGCTCGCCAAAAAGGAGCAGCCAGGGTCCCTTCCACAGCATGTCATGTAACCGGGGAAGGGGCCTGTGAAGCGGCTTAGCCTTTCCTGCGGGGCACGGAGATAGCCCTGGGCGCAGGAGAGCTGAGGTTGGGGGAGTGGGGAAGGCGGGCAGGCATGTCTTTCAAGGAGGCCAAGCCTGGGGAGAGAGGCAAGAACCCAGAAGACCATGGCAGAAAGCAGGCTGCAAGTGAGCATGGATCTTGTCTGTGATATCGTGCGGTGGCGGGCAGACGTGGAGGCTGAGGGGATATAGAGATCAGGCTGGGGCTGTAGCTTACTATTGTGTGTAGAGCTTTAGCTGCTGGACTGCCCGGCTCCACTATTCATTTCTTCTTCTTGTTTGTGCCTTGCAGGCTGGATGAACGGCATGGAGGCGGCCAACCAGCCCAGCACTTCGGCCGAGAAGAAGAGTCACCACTGGCGGAGTTACAAGTTGATCATTGACCCGGCTCTGCGGAAGGGGCAACAAAAACTCTATCGTTACGATGGTCTCAGCTTCAGCATGCCTGTATGTGCTCCTAACTATAGGGTCCCGTGTGGCTCATTTCTAATGTTCACTATTTAATGCTCTAATAATGTGTTGCGACTTGACAAGCAGCATCATCATCACCCCGTGTAGTGAGCCCCTGTCAGAGCGAGCAGCTTCCCTCTAGCGGCTTTTCTATCTGTGTGAGTGGGGGGCATGTGTGTTTATTAACCGCCTTGTTTATTCGCAGAACTCCGGGGCCCCCCCAGTGGATAGCGTTAGAGATCCCCGGATCGGACGTATATGGACCAAAACGAAAGAGCTGGATTTGCCTGTCCCCAAACTCAAGGTAATATTGCTCAGTGTATGAATGAAGTTCCCTCGGCGGATGCTGATTGGCAGACTGGCTGTGCTATAAGTATAGGGGTATGTGTGTTGTCAGCAGCAGCAGAGAGAGCATTTAGTCGCACGTCTGTCACAGATGCGCAACATGTGGCTTCTTGCGATACAATCAGTGAAAGTCTGTCCTGGAATTGCTGAAGGACATCAAAAAGCTGGAGAAGAACCTTATGCGTTTTGGGGACGTGTATTGATCTATCGCCCCATGTTCGTCCCTTTAACTCCCCCCCATGTCATTGCAGATCGATGAGTTTTATGTAGGACCAGTGCCCCCCAAGCAAGTGACGTTCGCTAAACTCAACGATAACATCCGCGAAAACTTCCTGGGGGACATGTGCAAGAAATACGGCGAGGTGGAAGAGGTGGAGATCCTGTACAACCCTAAAAACAAGAAACACCTGGGCATTGCCAAAGTCATATTCGCCACCGTGAAAGGCGCCAAGGACGCCGTGAAACATTTGCACAACACCTCGGTCATGGGCAACATCATTCACGCGGAGCTGGACACGAAAGGTGCGTACTTTACAGCCCCCCGGTTCCGCTCGTTTTGCAGTAAAAGCCACCGGGCTCTTGTGCAGCGCACAGTCCCTGAGTACCAACGAGTCACGTGTGGAGAGAGTGTTGGCCGTTGCTAGGAGACTGTACTTCTGGCCGGTCTATCACTAAACTTTGTTACTCCTGTCAGTTTCCTGCTACTTTGTAGCACTTTCTCTCATCCATTCTGACAGACTGACATGACAGCCTTGCTGATTGTTTATCATTCTTTTTAGTAGTGTACAGTGTAGTGCAGGGATGTTTATAACAGTGTGCCATTGGTTCAAGTGCAGCACTCAGGAGAGCAGCGTTGCCTGTTGTGGCTTAAAGATGAAAAAACACAGTCAAAGAAAATGTAATTTTCCCCTAAACTTTAAATCAAAACATATACATGATTGTAAAGTTCTCAGTAAATGTCATAGCTATTGAAAGAAGCTCCTGTCCTTTTCTGCACTACAGGAAATGTGTAATTTCTGCTGCATTGAAAAGCTACGTAAATGGCAGTTTCTTTCATTAGACAAAATTATATTTTTGTGTTTACCTCACATTTAAAGGGGTGGTTCCCCTTTAAGTTAACTTTTAGTATATTTTCAACTGGTCTTCTTTTTTTAAAGTTTTTGAATTATTTGCCTCCTTCTTTTGTTTTTCTCCAGCTTTCAAATGGGGGTCTCTGACCCCATCTAACAACAAATGCTCTTTATGGATACACATGTATTGTAATTGCTACCTTTTATTTCTCATATTTCTATTCAGGCTTCTCCAATTCATATTCGTCTCATATTCAAATCAGTGCATAGTTGCTAGGGTAATTTATACCCTAGCAACCAGATTGCTTAAAATGGAGACTGGAGAGCTGCTGAATAAAGCTCTAAATAACTGAAAGAAAAACACAAATAATAAAAAAATGAAAACCAATTGCAATTTGTCTCAGCAAATCACTCTCTACATCATACTTAAATAATTTAAAGCTGAACAAACACTTTTACCATTGACATGCACGCCCACAAACACGCCCACAAACACGCACACAAACACTCTCTCATTTGTGCTCTAGAATATGCCTGGTGTAGGTGAACTTGTTTTGTACTGTCATGTGCATTTCTTATGCAATGTATGTCCAAACAACTAGACTAAGTGAGGAATGAATGAATGAATGATTTGTACATATACTGCCAGCTATGTCGATTTAATTGTATGCTAGAAGCACAAAACAGCAACTTCTACAAAATCTTACAAATTGTACAGATAATTTCAAATTATCGCTGACTAAGCCTAATATTGAGTGTTAAAATAATTTACGTGTTGATGTGTCCTGTTATAGGTAAATAACTGTCAGGTGTGAATCGCATGTAATATAAATACTTTTTTAGTTTTACATGTAAGTACTGCAATCTCACAAGCAGGTGATGGTGGTGAGTTCTAATCTCACATATTGATAAATCTGCCCCTAAATAAATGCAATAGGACTGACTGCCACCAATATGGATTCATGCAGTATAGTTACCATGAATTGTACTGTTTAATTATCATAGAGGAAAAAATAAAGCATTTTAAAATATTAATTATTTGCTTAGACTGCTCTTTGTGGGAGATGGCCAGTGTCGGACTGGCCCGGCGGGACACCGGGAAAAAACCCGGTGGGCCCCGAACCTCGTGGGCCCCCGCCGGGCCAGACCCCCGTACATATAGAAATTTTCGGGAAAAAAAAGTTTTCGCCGATGCGCATCACCGCTCGCGCATGCGCACAAGAAGCGCCGCTCGCGCATGCGCAAGAGAAGTGCCGATCGCGCATGCGCATGGCAGCGTTCCAGCGGCCGAATTCGGTGCGGCGCAGTAGGGGGCGGGGGGCCCTGGACCAGCAGTCCCGGTGGGCCCCGGGCCCCCCAGTCCGACCCTGGAGATGGCCTTCCCATAATTTGGAGCTTTCTGGATAGATATATATATATATATATATATATATATATATATATATATATATATATATATATATATATATATATATATATACACACACACACATTCATAAGATGTTGATACTCAGCAATACTTACAGAAATATCAGGAGCTGCAAGAAAAATTTCAGATTCCACTCTGATTTGCTGTTAGGCAGAGCTCTTATTAGTCCATCTGCTGCATTTGAGCCCCCTAGAGGTGATTGTGCCACAATGTAAAAACCTTTTTTGTATGGTTGTTGTTCCATTGATGGTACAGCAGAGAATAAGATGTAATAAAGCAAAACAAAAGGTTGCAAACACTTTTTTTTTTCATTTTAAAATATGTGCTTTTGTGTCATATGCTGATTTGGTCTTTGTTTTTCTTGGTATTTATGTGATTTGTGTGAATATCTAATCCTAAACTGTAGACTTGGAGTACTCTGTAAAATGTCTGATTTACTATCAGATGTGAATGATCAAAACTGTAAATCTGGCCCTACCATACCTAGATCTGTTCTAGGTTTGCCAATTTTGACCATAGTGCCTGACATTTTGGGCATGTATACTTGGTGATGGGTGAAGATTAAAGATCTGTCACATTTTAATATTAAATATGCCAAAGGGTGCTTGGAACATAAGCCAATGAAGAAGTTGAAAGGAGCTATAACTCCCCTTCACTTCTTGCAGTTCCTATCATTCAAGCTCTCAGCTTAAATTAATGTATGTATGGTCACTAATACAGTTTCTGTCCAACCATTGGGCCAATTGTTTTGAGTAGTACTTGTAGGACGTTTTTTTTATTTCAAACCCTCTTGGAGGACCAGCCTTTGGTCAGAGCCCCTCTTACCTCATAACAAGGTTACAGATATTTTATGGGTGTGCCAATCATTCAGCAACAATTGTAACAATATCTAGGACACCAAATATTACCTTAATTGACCCTTGAGCTTGGCTTTCAGTTATATCTAGGATAACAAATAAGCTTTCTCCCCAAATATTATTTGTGTTTTAAACGTCTCTCTCGACCGTTGTGACATTTTTATTTACAGCACATTCCATTTTGTAGTAGGTATTATAGCATTTATACAAATGGCTGTGTAAAAACCTGTGTAATATTAATCATCTAGCAGTCAATTAGTCTGGATACTGATGCTATATTCTACCTTTTTCATATAGGTGAAACGCGTATGCGATTCTATGAACTTTTGGTTAATGGTTATTATACTCCTCAGACTCTTCCAGTTGGAAGTGATCTGGATGCCTCTCCTACTGTGAATGAAACCCCACAGGTAGGTGTGAAGTCCCATAGTATGTGTTGTTTTGTTCTTTTTTTAATGTTTTTTTTTTAATCAAGTTCAGTGAATAGGCCTTGTACCAAATATACCTTTGCCTGAAAACTAAAAGGCTTTTCTTATTTCTTATCAGAAAAATTAAAACTACTCCATGTTTTGTGCTTGCAAGGCAGATAATTGGATTACTAGAGCACCGTCACAAACAGAACAAACACAGTCACTGCAGGTTCCTTCTTCAAGAAATATAAACATAGATTTTTTTTCTTTGCAGTTGAAAGTACCTATATATCCTCATGTCTTTTGACTCTGCAGGGCAACATATCTCATTTGTATGGCAGTTATCCATTTAGCCCAGGAATATCATGAGGCATTTTGGGCTGATGATTTCTGTTTGCATTAGTTAGTGCTTTTCTACTGAGAGCATCTTTGTTATGCTGTAGGTAAGCCTGTTTTAGACTTAACAAAGGTGAAAGAACTACAATTCTGCTTTGTATTTTTAAATGCCTCAGGCGATATGAATCGGATAGTGAAGTCACTTCAATATCAGGCAGCTGCATGGCAAGGTTAAACCTTTATAGCTACAAGTACATCTAAGGCTGTCCCAAGCAGGTCCTGCATGGGCAGCAATAATAGTGCTTACTGACTGTATGATCCTGGCTACAGGAAGTGAGGACATTTAAAGGTGGCCATACATGGGCCAATAAAAGCTGCCGACAGACCCCCGACGGGCTTCCCCGATTGAGATCTGGCCGAAAGTCGGCCAGATCTTGATCGAATGGTACTAAAAATCCCGTCGGATCGTGTCCGCATCTGTTTGTTGATGCGATCCCGTGATCCGACTGCCTGTTACCATTTGTTAGGATCCGATCGTTGGGCCCTAGGGCCCACGATCGGATCAGCCCGATATTGCCCACCTCAAGGTGGGCATATCGGGGAGAGATCCGCTCGTTTGGCGACATCGCCAAACGAGTGGATCTCTCAGTGCATGGTCACCTTTACACTGTTGTCTACAATCCTTCATTCTTTTAGGGATGCTATTGATCTATGCCTAGAAATTGATCCTAGGTATGTTAAAAAGAATGGTCCTTGGACATTACTGCTAAATTAGGGAATTCATTGCAGTGTCAAAAAATAAACTTAAATTTAAACAGTTAGCAATGGCATGGGTATGTGTAAGCATTCCTACACATTGCCTATGAAAGTAACCAAATGAAAAACCACTTGAGGGCAAATGACAATAAAGAACAATGTTAAAAATATTCTTTCTATTTAAAAAGCAGGCAGTACAAAAGAAACAACTTTTCACTAATTACAGACAAATTAATGTTTCTAAATATGGTGAAGACGATAGGAATACTGTGAATGTGACTTGTACTGGTTCTGTATTTTATAATATCTGCTGTGGCATTCCAATAACAATGGTTAGTGGAGTAGTTCCAGCACATGTGCTTTTGGTCTTCAAGGGTGGTGGCAGACGTGCAGATTCGTGGGAGATTAGTCGCCCATCGACCAATCTCTTCTTCGTGCAATTAATCTCCCCAAAAAGCCTTCCTGCCGGTAAGAATGTGAATCGCCGGCGGGCAGGTATTCAGATCACTTCGTTTTCCGCAGTCGCCCGACGTTGCCTTACGAGGAAACTTCGGGCGATTCTAAGAAAAAAAATTCTGTTTACATAGTTAGTTGTTAGGTCAACCAGATCTGGTGAAGGCGCAATGTCTTTCATTTTACAAATGCCTGATGATTACATTTCAGTTGCTAATGTCTATAAAATCATTTTGTATCTCAAAGATAAAGCTTTGCATTTGAGTAATTCCTGCTATGAGGTTTTTTTTCAGACTTTGCAGACACTTGCAAATCAAAACACAACCTGGGGAAGCTGACACATATCAAAATGTCAGTGATACTGAATATGTGCAGTTTGTAAATTCTTTTTAAAATTTATCTTATTACAGGTTGTTGAGCCAGTGAAACGTACAAAAGAGACTGCCGTTGGTGCATCAGTTACCCCAAATAGCAGTACTCCTTTTTCCCATGATACAGCCTATTCAAGCTCTCGGCAAGGTACGCCTAATTCTTACAGCCAGTTTACACCACAGTCGCAAGGGACTCCTCATACTCCCCGCTTGGGTACCCCTTTCTCACAGGATTCCAGTTATTCCAGTCGTCAAACGACACCAGCTTTTCATTATGGACAGGACTCTAGTTTTAAACCAAGGAGACATGAAAATAAGTTTACAGACGCTTATAATAGAAGGCCAGGCCACCACTATGTGCACAGTTCTGGGTCCTACCGGGGGCCTGAAAACACATTTAATGTGACCAGACCCCAAGCAGAAACCGTGCAGTTTCCCCGAACTCCACCCTTGAGTCATTCTAGTGGGAATAATAAATCCGCATTTTCACCTTATCAAGGAAGTACTGTTTTTCCTCAAACGGATGACAACCAGTATCCGCAGACATCAAGGGATATGGAGTACAGAAGGACAGGACCTCCGACTTCAGATTCATATTCTGATGGCAGTTTAGAACTGAAACTAGTAAAAGAGAAACCAGAGGAACCTCCACCTCCAGAGCCTGACTCTACCACAGAGCAAAAAGCATCATTTGCGCAGACCCCAGAGAGGTGTGCGACACCTGGAACTCCAACTCTGGAGGCTGAAATGCAGCATGACAGTTTGGACACACGGATTGCAATGCTATTAAAAGAGCAAAGAACCCAGCTGCATTTAATTTCTAGTGATCAAAATTCAGACAGTGAAATAAGGATGGAGGGAAGTCCAATATCATCCTCTTCCTCGCAGCTTTCCCCTATACCTCCTTATAGTTCAAGCTCCCATTACCAGGATGTTACCCCTTCATCCCGACCCTCAAGCACGGGATTAGAGGATATTAGCCCAACCCCTTTGCCAGATTCTGATGACGATGAGCCGATTCCTGGCACTGCCTCCCTTTGCCAGAACTCAAGGTCAGCATCTCCCATAGACCAGATTAATCAGCCTGTGAGAAAAATGGAGACTCTGGATAACAAGGAACTTGTAGTGGGTGATGAAACCCCAACATCTGAGAAAATGGATGAGGTAAGTTGAACAAATGGATGCCATAGGTTTATAACCCAAGTAATCAGGGGGCAGTTTTAAAATGAAAATGGACAAATAACATAGTACCGGTAAAAAACAAATAGGCCATTACACGAAATGGAGGCCTTACAGTGCAGTGAACAGTGACTCACTATCAACAAGGCAATATTTTCAGCTTCATGATAGAAAGAGCCAGAATAGGAAGGATAATAATTAGAAAAAAAACTTAAGCATGAAGACATACATTATAAGATCCACTCATTTTACCATGTTGTCGGATGAGCAGATCTATACCTGATTTGGCAAATAAAATGTTCTGAGGGCCCCATTCACAATATGAGCTAAACGATAAGTTGTTGTCAAGAGTAGCCCATTCAGCAGCTTTTATCGGCCTGTGTATGGCTACCTTTAATTAGAACAGGTCCATTTATAACGCGGCTTTCCAGATTTTAATGCCTATTTAAAGTATATGAAAAGCAAAATAAGACCTATTTCCTTTAATAAATGCTAGCGTAAATGTCATTTGGTGACTTCTTTATCTTCAGCTGCCAAAGAGATTACTGTAGTGAGCAAGCAGGAGAAGTGCTCATGGAACTTTTGTGCCCCCTTTGACACATGAGTATAAGGAAAGAATCCTCTTGGCAGAACACAGACTGCTCTCTGTCGGCTTGCACCCACATTGCACATTTGTGGGGTCATCAGCTTTCTAAGCAATAAAAACCTTTTGCGCTTTCTGGTTCAACAGTGACACCCCCCCTCAGATTCCATAACTGAACTCTTTCCTATGAGAGGCAAGTTCTAGTATGGAAGTGCCCTAAAAAGTACTATTTGTAGGTTTCCCAGATAAACTTTGTTAAATGTGCTTCTGCAGGCACACATTTTGCCATTTTTTTTTATTAACTTGAAGTCAATAATCTGGAGTTTTCATTATGCATTTAGAACTAATGTCCGTTAAGGGCACATTAGGAAAAACAATCTGCAGTTAGTGGAAAACATTAAGTACTTTCACTTACTGTTATGCATATAAACATATATTGATGACTGGCTCTGAATGAGGTTCATGTTTTAAACTGATAAAAACCACTCAAGCTAGTTATTTTTACTGAATAATAAAAAACTGTGTGCAAATACAGTAATTATGTATATTATAACTGACCCTTGAATCTCAAACTGTAGCCGGATGTTCTGTGCAGGGATAGGGAATCTTCAGGGAGTACAACTTTAGGAGCAGCCGATCAGCTGATGTAGACGTGGAGGCTTATTTATTGAAAGTCTGATTTTAGTGGTTTTAGAGGTTTTTGAAACCACAACTAAACTCTCAAACTCCGAAACCAGTCTTGTTAATGAGTGTATTTAAATTTACAATTATAAAGAGTACGAACAAAAATAAAACACTGAAAGATCTGAAAAAAAAATGAATTTTAAAACCTCTAAAAATACTTTGGGTCTGACTTTTCAAACAATCTAACCTGAGTTGAGCCTTATCCAGGTTCTGAATGAGTTTTTATTAGCTTACTGTGAAACATTGTTTCAGGGGTCAAAGCTAGGAGTACAGAATATGTAAACACATAAAATACTGCTTTTAATAGTAATTGTTTTTTCAATACTTTTAAAACCATTGAAGATTTGTAGGGCTGTCCTCTCGAAGGATCCACTGTTGAATAAGGCATCAGAGAGTTTATTGTATCACCCACATATATTTATATGTAGTTATCATATCCCCCATTAAAGAACAATTCACATGTTAAGTACAATCACTAACCTTGGACCCTGCGCAGGTGCTCCTCTTTGCTTTGCATCTTTGTTTCATATTTATATTAAATCAAAATCTTCTGCAGTGCTTTGTGTGTGTATACATATATAAGGGGTTGTTCACCTTCCAAATGCTTTTTTCAGTTCAGTTGTTTTCAGATTGTTTACCATAAACAAATACTTTTTCCAGTTCCTTTCCTTCATTTATTTATTTATTTATTTATTTATTATCATTTTCACAAAATTGAAGTTTAAAGTATAATTTTCGTGTCTCTGGGGTTTCAGTTGGGCAGCTCAGTGATCCAGAAGCAGATTCTGAACTGTTTAAATTTTCTACATTTAGTTGATACAATTAGTTGATACATTTCTCAGTATTATCTGTGGAATGTTAGTAACTATTGTATCAATTCTAATGGCTGCCGTTAAACTTTCGGCACACCCCCCAGCTGCTTTAGAAGGTGAAAAATAAAACTTTACACTTCAATATTAAAAAAACGTTCACAAATAGAAAATAGAAAGTAATTGGAAAAAGTCTTTATTTCCGTAACCTGAAAAACATGTTTGAAGGTAAAGAACCCCTTTAATATATGTGTGAAATATGTTTGCGGGCAGGTTGAGACTGAACTTTAGCCTGCGTCCACCTTCTAATGCACCACTTCTGCCTCCGTGCTGCCTTTTTATATACTTGCTCCTGTGTGTCCCCTATCCCTTTTATGATGTCACAGTGGGGTTGGTGTGAATATATTAATAGGGGACCACACCGGGCTAGGGTCAGGTGTGGGTATATATAGGGGAGTGCACCGGGTTAGGGTTGGGTGCAGGTCGTCTTTTTGTCTACCCGCACATCACTAGTAGGCTTATCCTGAGGCTTATCCTGAGGCTCATTCTCTTTAGGGGAGTCTGGTTATTCCTGCACAGTCTGATAGGGGATAGTGTGTTATTGATCATTTAACAGTTTCCAAACTTTAGGGACCCTAGATTTGCAATAACCCCTGCATTTCTGTTGCTGTATTACTAGGATATAACTGTGACATCACTCATAATACAAAAATGAATTAAAATAAATAATTAAGAAATTCATATTGAGCATATAGGCATATAAACTCATTTTGTGTCTTGACTGAAATGGAAAGACTTGCAAATCTGATTATACTGTCTGTAGTGATTTAATCTCCACAAAAGTAACAAACCTCCAAAACTTATATTGGTGTACAAATTTGCATTAAGCAAATTTCATGCAACATTTTGTGTTCACTAGGACAAACCTTTCAGAATCCAGTATCACAAGGATTTCACTGATCGCATTGCATTATGCAAAAACATTGCTATGATCATGCCATACGTAAAATAAAGGCATGTTTAAGATATGTCAAGAGGGTGCTGCAATCCTTGAATGATTTAAACTTCATGCAAAAAATGACCTGTGTGGGAGCTACAGTTTTGTTTAGGGTGAATAATGATTTTAACCTTTAAAGATGTGTATTTCCCTTTCCTGGGGATTGTTTTCAATAACCAGATATAATTGATGACACTAACAAAATCCTTCTATCTTTATATTTAAATAGGGTCATCCTTCCTCTGGAGAGGACATGGAGATCTCCGATGATGAAGTTACCCCTTCTCCAATCACTAGTGCAGAGTGTGCCATAACTAGTTCATCTGTCATTCCTATACTACCACCAGGGTTTCCCCCTCTGCCGCCACCACCTCCCCCACAGTCTGGATTTCCTATGCCGCCTCCTTTACCTCCTCCACCACCTCCTACCCATCCTTCAGTAACAGTACCCCCACCCCCATTGCCTGCACCACCTGGGGTGCCTCCACATCACATATTGCATCATCCACCTCCATATCATCATTTCCCTGTGATGCAAGGGGAAATGATGAATGTTCTTGGGAACCATTGGGGTGGGATGACAATGTCCTTCCAAATGCAAACTCAAATGCTCAGCCGCATGATGCAAGGGCAGGGTTCTTACCCCTACCACCATTTCATGGGAGGCTCCATGCAGTTTGGTAACCAGCTACCTTATCGCCCCTTTGCTTTATCTGCACACCTTTCCAGAGGACAGCCTTGGCCACCCTTACCAAAATTTGATCCATCTGTACCACCACCAGGCTATGAGCCTAAAAAGGAGGACCCTCACAAAGCAACAGTGGATGGAGTCTTGCAAGTCATAGTCAAGGAGCTGAAAGCTATAATGAAAAGAGATTTGAACCGCAAGATGGTTGAGGTGGTGGCTTTTAGGGCATTTGATGAATGGTGGGATAAAAAGGAACGTTTGGCAAAGGTAAATATTGCCCTCTTACATCTTCTACCTTCAGCCACCATTTCATGGTCTGGGTGCTGCCTCTGTGATCACGTGAATAGAAATAATCCAGCTCTAACTGTAATAGGTTTGGAAAGAAAAGACATAACTTTGTCTATTAAATGGCTCATAGGACCTAACATTTATGGTTTGTTTGTGTGCTCCATGAATCCTACGATCCCAGGGGGCGACCCTTGGTTCTTAAAATGGTCGTTTTAGGATTTACCAATAGCACATACTACTATAAAAGTATATTATTGTGAAAATGGTTTATTTACATGAAGCAGGGTTTCACAGCTTTTTTTATGCAATATATATTTATAGAGACAAACCTTGTCCAGGGGTATAGTTTTCTTTTAAGAAAAAGGTGTCACATTGTGAGCACAAAACACTATTTACCTGAATTTTCCATTTGTTATATGAAATAGAGCTGATATTTTTCTTAGCTTGCTAGGGTTAAGCATGAGAAGAATTGGCTTTGCTTGTATTAAATAATAAACAGTACTGCAGCCTTTGAAATCTATGGACAGTACTTCAAATGAAGCAAGAAGGTACCTTTAACTTGCATTTTTCAAAGAAGTAAATTATGTGTACACAATCCTTTGCACAATATATCACTGTTTTTCTTGTCTGTTTAATGGGATATAAATGAAAAGACAGCGGGAAGTGATCAGTGTGTTCACCTGCAAAATTAGTCTGCATCATAGTAACTGGTGATAATGAGGCTGCAGTCTAATTAACTAACATTACAGTTACCACTAGTATGAGTAATTGGGACAATACATTGTATTTAAACTTGCTTTTTCCATTTTTTTTTTTAAACAGCAGTCTTTAACACCTGTAAAATCTGGAGAGAGCAAAGATGAAGATAAACAAAAGACTAAGGAGCATATAACCTCTAGCCTCCTAGAAAGCTGGAATAAAGGGGAAGGATTAGGTTTTGAGGGCATTGGACTGGGCATTGGTCTACGTGGTGCAATCCGACTTCCCTCTTTTAAGGTTAGTGGACACATTCCAATTACATGCTTATTAACTCTTTTTATAAATGCGGAGGAATATCAAGTCTCTGCAAAGCAAAAGACATTTAAAACTAATTGTCAACTAGTAAGTTTTTTGGAACTTGGTTCCTACATTGGTCCCTGAGATGAGGCCACAACTATGGGTTTGTTTAATATAGAAGGGAAAGGACTTATCATGGATTACAGGGCTTGTAAACAAGATCAGTTACAATATATGATCAAAACAACATGTTTAGAAACACAAGAAACACTTTTGGCAGGCCTACCCGTGTGTTATGAGCAGTTCAACACCTTGGTAGCTGTAGTAGGTAGCACTGTTCAGGCCATGTATTTATCTCTTATAGGTAAAGCGGAAAGAACCTCCTGATGCCGCACTGGCTGGAGATCAAAAGAGGATTCGCCCATCACATTCAGTAGATGATGAGGATGAAGGTGTGCACTCACTCATATTAACTAATGTAAAATGATATATCTAGCTAAAATACCCTTCTTCAAATGCTTTGTTCTTTTTACTTAAGGACCTGCAAAACCACAAGCATTTTTGCAGGCACTAGCTGTATGTATCTGTCTCATAGCCCTTAAATTCTATGTTTGTATTACTTTTACAGAAGGCTGTAAGAAGCAGTTCTTTGTGTCCAAATTCAGAAATTACATTATTTAGTCAACTTTACAGCATCTAGGAAGCCATTTTTTTTTATTTTACAGAATAGCCTCGTATCAAGTGTCCAAACTGCTTGTTCATTTTGTACAGCCTAAATAGAGCAATAGTTATTGTAAACCCACCTTGCAGTAAGTTTATAGCAAGGTAAACTGTCACATGAGAATCTTGTTGCAGCAGCTTCCTTCTCTGAGCCTACTGCGGTATACAAAACCTATGTAAAACATATTTATCAACATATGCAATCAAGTTTTTACCACAATTCATTTTTAAAAATCAAACATGAGATTAGTCAAATGAAAAAACTCCTATTCAAACTGAAAAAAAATTAGCAATCGGTATTCTAGTTTTTACATAATTAAGGTAACTCAAGATTTTTAGTTTTTTCATAAACAAATGCCCGCAGTATGATCGTTTTTTTTTTTTATATTTTTTTTTTGGTTTGGCTCAGTTTTTAGATGAGCACTTCTGTCAGGGAAGTGTTGTTATTGGAATGAAATACCCTTCTAAAGCCAAGCAAGCAGTTCAGCAGTCTTTGCTATAACTTTCTAAGTAAACAGCATTTTTAAGTAACATTTTTATTAAAGCATCAGTTACACCAAAAAATAAAATGCACTTTTACCATCTTCTAGTAAAAACGATGTGTTCACTTCAAAACACTTCTGCAGTTTATGTAATTAAACTTCTCTGTAGCCATGGGGACAGACTTTAAAAATTCAAATGGACTGTAAATAGCAGATAACATAAGAACAGAGAATACAGTGGTCTCCGTGTTTAATATGGGATTAGTTGACAGATGCCATAAGCAAAACATGTATGGGCGCATATCATCCTGTTTATTCAGTCAGAACAGTAGGAGATGAAGAGAAGCACTGGCTGACATAATACAGCAGCATCTTACATTTTCAGAAGTGGCCAGTATGCGTGGCTATCTTCCCAGCATACACATACCAAAATATTTTATTGGAGCATCTAGGGACAACTTTACACAGAAGATAAACAATTCAAGGCTCACTTAAAAAATGAATGAATTATGCAATTAAATCTTCATGAAAACATTGTGAAGGTTAATTCTGCTCAGTGTGTTGTGTTTGTATGGTTATTTGTGTTAATTATAAGGGTAGGAGCAATCATCATTCCTTTGATAAGAAAACTTTAATAACATGATATTGTCTGCATTAACTTTCTTTGATGGCTATGTGATTTGGACTTTACATATTCATTACATGATCGGGAAGGCTTTATGCAGTACTGAATACGGTCATCGATTTATAGGGGCTTCTCAATACCTGTGCAAAAACTCTTAAAACTGATCACTTGTTTTCATTGTCATCATTTATTAATATATCAGCAAGTTATGCGGTGATTTACATTTCTTTATAACAAACAGCGGTCTTACAATAATTTAACAAACAATGGTTGCTGAGTGAAAATAGAATCAAAGAACTCGTTTTCCTTTCAGATGTTATCTTATTTATTTTTGGTTTGGCAGAGTCTGAAAGAGATCGTGATATCTCGGGTACAGCATCTGATTTATCAAAGAAAGATGCGGATGCAGTAAACATCCGAAGAAGGCCAGCAAGACCCTTAGACAGTGAAGGGGAAGAAGAGGTTGAAAGCGAAGGAGATGATGGGGAGACGTCAGATAAAGAAGCCTTTGAGAAAGAGGACCAAGATGCTGGTTCTGTCTCTGCTTTGTCTAGTAAAGTATGTTAATTCAAAGTTAACACATCAATATTCTGGTTAACTTGCTTACCAGATAAAGGTCATTATGGGACAACACGTCCACATATAGAAAATGGCTAATACCCATTTAAAATTGACAACTATACCAATTTTAAATCTGAAATATTGTCAATATTAAAAATATTTTGTAACTGCCGAGGAATAATATTGAGGCAACCTTTTTGTTGCATGGATAAGTTGTTTTATATATCTCTTATATTTGTGAATACTGTCTTCGTTTATTTTAGCTGTATAATAGCAAGCACTTATAACAGGCATTGGTATCTAGTGAATATGGGCAGTTTCTTTACGTATTTACAGTAGCAAACATATTTCTTTTTTTTCCCCCCCTCTTCAGAAACGGCTGTATGGAGAAAAAGAGGACGAGGAGGATGAGACACAAAGCAGTGGTAAAGAAGAGGATCTTGTTTCAGAAGAAGGTAATTCTGTTGGATATTTCTCTTGGACATTGCTAGTTTATTCAGGACAATTGCCTTTCAAACTTCAGAGTTGCATGTATACAAACATGGTCTCATTTTTATTTATTAATGGGTGAAACATTGTGAGTGTCTGCTGCAACAGTGGGAATATACTTAAAGTTATACTGACACTAAAAAATTACTTTTTAAAATATGAATATACATTAAAAGTTACCTGTGGGTCACTTTGATCGTTTTTTTGCCGAGAGATTTGTTTATGTAAGTTATTGTTAGCTGAAGTTTCTGAACCTGACTGTCTCATCTCAGCCTGTCAGTTAAAGTTTCTAATGCTAATGGACTTCTGCTGCACAAATATTGCAGCCCCCTCATACAGAAACATGGGCATCAGACAGGTAATGTAAAAGCATCCTGCAAAGTTATAAGTAGCTTTCTAAGGCAATATTATGAAAGATGACTTTAATTTCTGGTGTCAGTATCTCTTTAAAATATACATATATAGCAATACTAGAATTTCAGTAGCCAAAGCTAATTGTAAAATTAACTATTTGATGAAATGGAATAAATAAATGTGGGCAGCATTTCATCTGTTTAGAGGATTAGTTGCTTATTTAAAAGTTTAATTTACATTTATTAATGCTTGTAAGATATGAATCATCCTGTTCAGAGATTACTGTTCTAATACTTTAATGTTCTGTAGAAGATATCACCAGTGTTGCTTCCTCAAGAGCTGAGATGGATTCTTCTGATGAAAGTGATGAATCTTCAGAGTATGAGTCAAGCTCAGATTCAGATGACGAAATAGAGGAAGAAGATGATGATGATGAAGAAGAAGAGCTAGTTTTTGAGGATGATCAGTCTGAGGAACTAGATTTAGGTCAGGAAGATTATATTGAAACTGATAGGGAAGAAGACTTCTTCAAGGAGGATGTATCTGAGTGCAGCAGTCCAGTAAAGGCAGAGGCAGATATGGAATTAGAAGATGACGATGTGCAAAAATTAGAACAAGATGTTGCACACCAAACGGCACAAGATACATCACATCTTAGAAAGAAAGACTTGGATGTACCATTGGTGGAATCTAAAGAACACAAACAGGATACCTTTGATAAGATGGAGAGGCTTTCTGCTGTACCCATGCAACAGAATGTTTTTAAAGAACACGAAAAAGCACCATCACCAATGAATGAAGGTAGTGTTATATTTCCTTAAGGACTTTTATGTGCCTTTACTTATGTGCCAAGTTTATATTACTGTAAATTTGCCTTGTTGAATTGTGCCTAGGTTGTTTGCAAGTACCTATTTTACACGCTGTGTTTCACAAATGACAAAACTGTTAATTCATTGCTCCTTTTTTTTCTCCACTTTCTGCAGAGGAAGAGTATATAGAGCTTCGTTTAGAACCTGTGCCTTTGGTTCCAGACAATGCACCTCCAGCTGTACAAGAGCCTATGATCATCCGTCCCTTAACACCGACTGGTGCTTTTGGTGAATCTGGCCCTGTTCTCAAACTTGAAGAACCCAAGCTGCAAGTTAATTTAGCTCATTTTGTTGCAGAAGATGAAGACCTGTACCCTCGCACACCTGGCCGTGACACAGCTGCTCATTCAGATACAGAGGTCACGTTTCAGCCTGGTTTGAAAGTGGCTCCATCCAGCCTTCCTCTTTTGCAAAGTCACAATAAGGAAGAGGAGTGTTTGCTTCCCCCTGAAAAGCATACTGGTCACTTAAAGGTGACTAAGACGTTGTCAGAGGAAGAACTACCCCGTACACCAGGCAGAGATATTTTAGTTAAGTCCTCCCACCTTGGGAAGTCTCAGAGTACGGAGACCATTCCTGCAACTCCAGGTAGTGATGCTCCCCTCACAGGTAACAGCCTTACACTGACTTCTCCGCACATACCTGGCAGTCCTTTTTCTTATCTCTCCCAGTCACCAGGAATAATTAACAGTGGTATTCCAAGGACACCTGGAAGAGATTTTAACTTCACCCCAATTTTCCCAGAATCAAATTCAATATTCCCTTCCCATCCTTCTGGCAAGAAATCATCTGTAGATGAACCAGATGAAAAGTCATTTAAAGAACCAACCAGTGCTTCCTTAACTATGAATAGTGTTCCTTCACCCATCCCATTTGCTAGCCCGCCTAGAGGGGTTCCACACATGGACATAAGGTTAGAGACGGATGATCTGGAATCATCTGATACTCAAGCATACCTTTCTGATAAATTATTAAGTGAGGAGAGCGAATGTGAGTTTACTAAAGGGCAGCTCCCTTCCACTGATGAATCTGCACCCTCACCACCTTTCCCTCCTACAGACAAGAGGAAAGGACCCAAAAAACCTCTTGCTGCTCATGAATTTGAGGCTTGTGTTGCTTTGTCAGAAGGTGCTTTGGGTAAACAATTGTTTATTGGACAACCTGATTCTGTCAGTGGTATTAAGGATCCAGCAGCTGTGCCACTGGACTTTAGGAATGATGGCCTTTCTGAAAACACAGTTCATGATCCCATTATTCAAAAAGTCCCTTTAAAAGAGTTGGAAAATCAGTGGAATGAAGTTTTAAAAGAGGAGGAGGAGGATATAAGTAAACATAAAAAATCAAGGAACTCCAGGCTTAACAAACTATATGATGAGTTTTCAACTTTACCTTCTCCTGAATATTCCCCGCCCCGAGCTATGTTTAAGCCTCGCTCTGAATTTGAGGAAATGACCATTCTGTATGATATATGGAATGGAGGAATAGATGATGAAGATATGAAATACATGTGCATAACCTATGACAGACTGTTACAGCAAGATAATGGCATGGACTGGCTCAATGACACATTATGGGTGTACCACCCTCATATCCTTTTACTTAGTAGAGTGAGAACTCAAATGTGGGGAAACGGGCTTTGGTTCTTAAGGAGCATTGCATGTTATGTATTTTGTAAACCTAGAATTTATGCATTAGTTGTTATTAATTGAGGATGTGTATTTTGTGTGCACTTTATTTGTGATATGTGAAAAAACTTATGTAAATAAGTGTGTATATGTAGATAGTTAGTGATGCACCGAATCCAGGATTCGGTTCGGTATTCCGCCATTTTCTGCAGGATACGGCCGAATCCTTTTGCCTGACCGAACCCTATCCAAATCCTTAAAATCATGTGACTTTTCGTCACAAACCAGTAAGTGGACTGATGAAACCAAGAGTGTTGTTTTGGGTCTAGAGGTCCCTCCCCCTCACTGATTTGCATATGTAAATTAGGGTTTGGATTTGGTTCGGTATTCGGCCGAATCTTTCACAAAGGATTCGAGGGTTCGGCCGAATCCAAAATAGTCGATTCGGTGCATCCCTAATATATTTACATGACTTACTCCAACTCAAAAGCATTTAGTTTGAGATTATAATACAGTTTATCATCAGAAAATTTAATTTGCAAATATAAACTACACTGCATGCACAAATGTAATTTTGTGTTACAAAACTTTCTCCTTGGCAACCCATACATTTATTGTTTATGTTTTTGTCACTAAAGCTCTGGTAGCATCAACATAAAGCCAACACAAAAACATGTGCTCATACCGTTGATTCTACAGTGGATCACACTAAAAATAGGGTTACAGTTAATTTATTTTTATTTATAAAAAAAAAACCTACAATATACAGAGCCTCACTTGTGTATTTAAATACTCCCATTCATATGCATAAGCCTCACTTGTGTATTTAAATACTCCTATTCATATGCATAACTAACTTTTTAGAAAAGAAGATTCTATAAAGTTTACGTCTCATCTAGTGATTAGGGATCTTAAAGGAAAATTAATACTTTAGCAACAGATACGTTTTTATCAAATTAAGTTGCCTATTAAATAATCTTACCAAACTGGAATGTATATTTAAGTAAATATTGCCCTTTTACACCTTTGCCTTGAACCACATTTTGTGATGGTCTGTGTGATGCCTCATGAGGAAACTTTGGGCGACTTCGAAAAATGAAGTGCTCCGAGTGCCATCCCGCTGGCAATTTACATTCTAGCCGGCGGGGAGGCCGTTGGTGGAGATCAGTCGCCCTGAAGAAGAGGAAATTTGTCGCCTAGCGACTAATCTCCCCCAATCACAGCATGTGTCTCTGCCTTTAGAGTATTACAGTATTGGCTGTTGTACCCATCATAGGTGCATGTGGCTATCTATACTGTTCCAGAAATGGGGCAGATATTTTTATAAAAAAAAAAATCACAAATTTTTCGGATTTCGGGTATTCGGAGCTTAGTAAATAACCCCCTAATAGTTTGTAGATGTGAATGCAATTTTAACTTGAGCTGCTACTGGTTTTCCTTAACATATGCTTACCAACCAGTGTTTATTCCCCCAAGAAGAAGAAGCGGGATGATGGTTTACGGGAGCATGTAACAGGATGTGCCCGCAGTGAGGGATATTATAAAATTGATAAGAAAGATAAACTTAAATACCTCATCAACAACCGTTCTTTGGCTGACGAGCCTCCCATCGACACCCAGGTATGAGTTTTGTGTGTCCGAGTGAACAGGGATACATTTTAAATTGCACCAAAGAAGGAAAAGTTACATTTTTTTCAATATTAAAGATAACTAATTTTTAGTATTTATTGGTTTTATTTCATCTTTTGCAAATTTAAATGCATTGATGTTTCTTGTTAGCAGTCTCTTGCCATCTAACTCTTAACTGTTACTGTTATTTTAATGTCTCCTCTGATATCCAGGGAAAGAGTATCCCAGCTCAGCCTCAAGCCTCCACCCGAGCAGGCTCGGAAAGAAGGTCAGAACAGCGCAGACTGCTCTCTTCCTTCACTGGTAGCTGTGACAGTGACTTGCTCAAATTTAATCAGCTGAAGGTATGATGTCAGTTGGAAGCCTAGCATAATTGTTTGCCATGGTTACAGTGTAAGCTTAACCCAGATGTTAAGTCTATTACACTAAACAGAATTATTATACTGTGTTAAGAATTATGTTTCTGTTTTAATGGCTTAAGTGAAAAGGGTCATTTTGCCTTTTGATAATTTGTGCTGGATTCATATCACTCTTTTTGTTTAATTTCTAAAGTTCCGAAAGAAAAAGATACGTTTCTGCAAGAGCCATATACATGACTGGGGTCTTTTTGCCATGGAACCAATTGTAGCTGATGAGATGGTGATTGAGTATGTCGGACAAAATATTAGACAGGTAAGACTTTACCTTAAGTCTAGGCTTGAAAACAGCCGTTTCTCACACAGAAATTGAGTGCTTCCATAGTAGTGAACAAGTTAATACTTGGTTGTTTTATTGTAGGGGCCAAATATATTAGACATAATTAACATTTACAAAGCTCCATGCCTTGATGAAAGACATTCAGGTGTCCTTAGAAAGATAAGTACCGGTTTAATTCAGGCCGTATATTAAAATTACTACAGCTATGGGGTCCTTTATCCAGATCTGTTGCTGTGGGTTATTAAACCAGTGAAAATCTGTCAATTTTAATACCTTCCCCTGCTTTCTTACATGCACAGTTACTTGAAAACCATGTGCAGGTATGGGATCCCCTTGTTATCCAGAAAGCTCTGAATGACTGGAAGAATGTTTCCCATAGTCCATTTAAAGTAAACAATGGTATTCATTTTATAATTATTTTTATTTCTATTGCATCACAAAAATATGGCTATAATTTAAATGTTGTTAGCTCTGTTGCTTAGTCATTATTTTGGAAAGAACTGTGTCTGTTCTGCTGTAAACTGAAATGCTTGATGGGTAAGAAAGCATTATATCAATGTTAAAATGGCTACCCCTACTTTGGAAAGCTTAAGAGTACTGATCATTACTAGTGATATATGTATCGTCCCAAAAATTTACATAGCGCATTGTCAATGGCAGTTTTTTTAGCTAAATACTTTGAAGTCAATATGAGTCTTTGTTTTGGTTTTTTTTTTTGTGCAATGCAAACATGTGAAATTTCGTAGTGGATCCATTCTTGCCAAATAATTTTGCTTGTCACTAGTCATGCCTTCTAACATGGGTAATATGTTCATTTGCACAGTCTGCATGAATATTGTCTGTTGTCCCCAAATCAGCATAGGTTTCCTCCGGATGTTGTGGAATAGCTCAAACATTTGCTCCCGCCCTGTTTGCCCTATTTATTAATAATATAAATTCTTCAGGTATTGATTTTAAAACATGTCTTTGCATTTGTGCCTCTATACCTTCATAGTGTAACATTGTTTCATTCAAGTCCGCTTAAGCCATCAGTGGGACTGTGAACTGTGGATCTTATCTTTCAAGATACATGGTCTTTTGCATAAAACTGATAATATAGTTGTTCCCTATTACCTTGTTTAGAATGACATTTTATGTCTTTAATTTGCATACTGTAGAAACCACAAGTGTCCACAAAGCTCATGCAATCATCAATAATAACATACACTGGATGAAGCAAGGCGTAGCTTATATTTATGCATGTTATGCTTTGACCTCAAGTTTACTCTAATAGATGTTGGCTGATAGATGAACAGCTTTATTTTTTTAACTCCCTTTTCAGGTAATTGCAGATATGCGGGAAAAGCGATATGAGGATGAAGGAATCGGCAGCAGTTATATGTTTAGGGTGGACCATGACACTATCATTGATGCAACAAAATGTGGGAATTTTGCACGGTTCATTAACCACAGCTGTAATGTAAGTAATTCCTTTGTCACTTCTGTTCTTGTACAAAAAAAGCATATTGTCATGATGTATTACACATTTATAATTTAGGCCAACTGAGGCCAGTGCCATTCAGTTAAAAAGAAGGGCTTTGTAGCATAGCCCAATGGCCATGTGTCGATAATTTTGCAAATATACTGTGCATTTGACCCTAAAAGACTTCTACTACCAAACAGTACATGTAGTCTAGGCTCTTCCTTGCATGTCCCATACTGATGCTCACTGTTGGGAAAACCACTAATGGTGAAGGAAAGAGCGACAGAATGGGGATAAAATCTGCATAAGAATAAAATGATAAAAGGTAAATAGGGAGAGGAATAAAGAAAAGACAAGGAAAAAAATGAGTGCAGTGCAAAACATTAAAAGGATGTAGGAAGGTTAGATGAAGAAGAAAACATAATCAGTTGTCTCTAAATTTTGTTAAGCTTTGTCTAGACAACTTGCATTTGATTTATTGCACTTCCATGTGAATATGAGTGTTTCCATAGATGTGCAGTGTAGCAATGGGAAACTTCAGGGCCACACATTCCATTCTGATACCCACAAAACTGCAGTTGCATCCTGTAGACATCTTCTACGTATTATAGGTTTGGTATTTTGCATAACTAGTTTATGAATAGTCGAAAGTCCTTCAGCTCCAAATAGCCTTCCTAGAAATATATCCCTATTTATCTAGTCTAACAGAATCATTATACCCACAGACATAAGAACATTATGGAGAATGTAATGATTAACTGTATCCGTCACAATTTTTTTTTTTTTTAGCCTAATTGCTATGCAAAGGTTGTTACTGTGGAGTCTCAGAAGAAGATTGTGATCTACTCTAAACAGTATATCAATGTGAATGAAGAGATAACATATGATTACAAGTTCCCTATAGAGGACGTGAAGATTCCCTGTCTTTGCGGAGCAGAGAACTGCAGAGGGACGCTAAATTAGAGATCCCTCTCTTCAATGCACCTTTCAGCCATGTGGAACTGCAGGATACAGGTGTAAGTTGCACTTTTGCCAAAAATGAAATGGGAAAAAAAAAAAATGTGGTTTCGCACTTGCCTTGGGCTCATGATCAACACGAGCACATGTATAGTAGGACATTGCTTCTGATTGTAAGAATCCTGGTACTCTTTCTTCAACCAGAAAACAAGCAAACAAAAACACCATACGGTCCATAAATGTCAGGAAAAAAAGCAAAAACACTATCTCCTTCTGTTTTATACATTTTTAAGGGTATATCGGTACCTTCAGATTTCTAATAGAGCTGCTTCTAGCTTCTTCATACCATAGCCCCTATAGATGAGGAAATGCTACAGTGGTGTCTGGAGACTTCTCAGCAGAGAAGAAAACATTTTGCACCTTTCTTGTTTTTTTTGTTTTTTTTTAATTTTATTTTGTACTTGCAAAGTTTCTGATTTAACTTCTTTATACTCCCTTAAATATACCAGCTACAATTCACTAACAATCATGACATTTCAGTCACACTGACCATTTTCCTGTTCTGATATGGTTTACCTTCTACCCATTTGGCATGCGGCAGTTTGGTTTTCTCCACTGCCACATGGGCTGCAGCTTAATGCCTACTTCACAGTGTGAGAAATGTTGTATTTGTTAACAGAACCCCCTACCTTAAAAACATAGTCCTCTATTGCCCATAATGCATTACAAGGTGTTATCAAGTGGCCTGATAGAAGCCATTTTTAAGCCAGTGTTTAATTTCATTAAGAGCTTAATAATGACCATGCTATTTATATTATGCAGCAAGCACTTATTAACTGTTATAGGATCTTTTCAGATACTAAAACAAAAAAAAGTTTACAGGTATAGAATCTATTTTCTGAAAAATCTATTATCCAAAAAGACTGATTTTCTTTTTTCTCAGTAATAATAAAGCAGTACCTTGTACTTCATGGTATCTTAGCTGTATGAATCCAGATTGGTGGCAAAACAATCCTCTTTTTTTTTAATGTTTCAATGTCTTTTAGTAGGCATGGTGCTCCAAATTGCAGAAAGACTTCTGATCCAGAAAAGCCCCAGGTCCCCCAAGTGTTCCAGATAATAGATCCTATGCCTGTATGCTTTTCAGGTGTAGCAGTACTTGCTTGCATCTGAAAAGCAATCCTCTTTTTCTGTAAATGTAAGTAGTCCAAATTTAAAAGACTATTAATGCATCATGTGAGTGACTGAATAATGATGAAATGATTAGTATCCTGTATAATGCAGATTTTGTACAGGAGCCGCAGAATTGAGTTAGGTATGATCCACTCCGTGCCCTTTTCTGGCCAATATTTAGTACTGGTGGACACATACCATAATATTATAGGACGTTGTGTGGTCTGTATTATTTAACGCAAGTATTTGTTCATTTTACTGATGGGGTTCTTCAAGTGGAACTATAGCTAAAATACAATATATGCAGTCTCAAAGTAAGTAAACCGCTTATATTTATTATTCTAAGTGTTACCAAAAGCACAAAGTGTAAATCATTGCTTGTGGCTCCTTATTGCAACATGTCCTTTCAGCTTATTCTGTTATTTACCTGAAATGTTTTCCTGGTTAGTTCAGCATGGCATTTGCAGCTTTTCAACTTCATTAGAGCATAGGATGTTATGTGGCCATACTCGGGCCAATTGAAGCTGCAGACTTGACCTCTACAATGTCATCAGTTTATTGGCTCATGTATAGGGCACTCCCTTTGACCTGCCCAACTGATATTTGGTTGACCAGCCATATATCTATTGTACAGATTTAAAGGATCACATTGGTGTGTTGATCAGTCCTTACCTGTGTTAAGGCTTGTAATATGATCTGACGTTTGTGCCTCAGACCAGCAAACGGGTCAGTGTGATTTGCCCCAGCTTATGGGAACAGATTCTCCTGCCAAAAGAGCAGATATTAAGGTATATGGGCAGCTTAAAGATCCCAGAATGTTTCAGGAAAGTGCAGTATTCTCAGAGATGAAAGGCAGAGGGCTGTGCTTTAGGGGGTTGTAAGGTAAGCAAGGGCAGTTGCCCTGGGGCCCCCCTATTAGCCAGCAACTTAGAGGCACATTTATCAATAGAGTCGAATTTTGAAATCATGTGAGTTTTTTTTTAAACTCCCTTAAATAGATACTGTCAGCAGAAAATAACATTTTTTTATATCTATCATAATATTGTCTTTGCATACTTTTTATAATTTTGCCCTATAAGTATTTGTCAGATGTTTTTTACATTACATTTCTTATCCCTATGTTCCTCTATGAGGGGGCTGCCATATTTGTGCAGCAGGAGTCTGTTGGCATTAGAAACACTAAAGGTGGCCATAAACATAGAGATCCACTCGTTTGGTGATGACGCCAAACGAGCGGATCTCCCCCCGATATCATAATGGATCCAATGAGGGTGGTCAGATCGCAGGACTGCACAGATGCGCCCGTGATCAGACAGCATTTTTTTACCTGCCCAATCGAGATCTGCCCGACTTTCGGCCAGATATCAATAGGGGAAGCCCGTTGGATGGCCCCACACACTGGCCAATAAGCTGCCGACCCGGTCTGTCTGCAGCTTTTATCGCCCCTTGTATGGGGGCCTTAACTGACAGTTTGAGAAGGAACAGTCAGGTGGCAAAACAGTTAGGTTAAGGACCAGTACCAATTACTTACAAAAGCAGTGCTATTTGTGAAAAAGGATCAACATGACTTATAGGTAACTTTAAATGTAGATTAATATTTTGAAAATAAATCTTTTAGTGTCAGTATTACTTTAAATTCAAATGAATTTGAAATTCGACAGGCCGAAATTAATCATTAAAATCAAATTTTTAAAACTCGAACGAATTTAAACGACCCAATTCAAATTTGATCAAACTAGATTCGAGTTTTTCAAATGTCAGGAAGGCTGCAAACATCTCCAAATTGATCCCTGGACCTCTCCCATTGACTTAAACAGTAATTCAGCAAATTCGAATTCACATTTTCAACAGACCCTTATAAATCTGCCCCTTAATGTTTGTATGTTCATGGCAAAATTGATCACTGTCTGAATGTCTCCTGGTAGAAATAAATGAATATCTCCATATTTAATGTATATAGAGCAGTGATAGGTGGACATTGGTTACAGACAAAACATGTGAGCCGTAGTCCTTGAAGTCATGCTATCTGTCTTCTATCCAAATGTGCTCTAAATTCTTGTAAGTATAAACAATTGTTAGTTGGCCATTTCTCCAATATGTTATTTTCGTTTTGGTAACATTTGGAAATACTTGTGCAAAAATATTAATGCACCGAAGAAAAGCATCAAATGATTTTTTGTTGTCTGTGCTGTATTTAGCAGATTGAGGAAGAACAGTCCAGAGTACTATTCTCTCCCCAATTTGCTTTAGTAGAGCCCATGGAGGTTCCGCTATAGAATAATGAATTTGTGTTACCATTACAATATGCCATATCATGTAGAGATATATTGTATTTTAGCTACAGTTTGCAGCAGGCATTGAAGTGTGCAGACCCCTGAATGACCATTGGCAGACTCAAGCATCCATGTTTCTGAGTTTAAACTAACTGCAACTTTAACTTGGAGACTCTTGCTGACCTTGCTTAAGGGCTAAACTACATGGGAGATTTTGATCAGATCTTGCCATGCAACACCAGGTTTTTGTTGGATCCTACAAGTTGGATGGTGTGTTTTGTTCATGCATCTATATCTGACATGGGGATGCACATTTATCAAAGGTCAAATTTTGAATGCATGCAAGTCTTTAAAAACTCCCCTAATTTGAATATTTATTTAAAAAATAGAATTTTTCAAACTCTGATGAATTAAATCAAATTCAAATCAAATTTAAAAAACTTGATTCGAGTTTCTTCTCCGAAAAAAACTCTGCTGTCATGAAGGCTGCAACTCCAAATTGATCCCTGGACGTCTCCCATTGACTTAAACAGCAATTCGGCAGGTTTTTGGTGGTAAATAGTCTTATTCGAGTTCTTAAAGGGCCAGAGTATGATAAATCTTGAAAATCAATTTTTTTTAAAAAAAAACTCGAATCAGATTTGAATAACTCCCTAGTTGACAATTTGACTCTTGATAAATCTGCCCCTTAGAGTATTTCAGTGAGGGAAAAAAAGTCGGTCAGACACATCAGATTTTATCTCGTCAGTTGAAGACGCAGCATGCAGTGTTTGCATCTGACAGATGTGTTGTTACTGATGTAAAATCTTCCATGTAGTTTATACTACACGTGACCTGTTGATCAACATCATCCTACATAGTCTTCCGTGTAGTTTAGCCCTTAGAGAGAGATGCATGTGAATTTGTTTTTAATAGACATGATCTAGTATATAATGTAACTAAGGAATATGTGCCTCAGAACTGCACTGTTCTTGAATGATTAAAACAATCGAGTGCCATGTGAATATTCTTTACTTCTCAGAATAATATATTTAATAAAATTATGCTTTTTTTAAATAGTTATCTTTTTCCTAAAATTTACCCTTATTTTCCCCATTCTCCTGAGTAACCAATTAATGTGGGGTATCTGATGTGGATTGTTAACATACACACTGCTAATGAAGAGTTTGAAGGGGTAGGAAAGTCCGGAGGAGAAGTGATAGAAATAAGCATTAGCATAATCAGCACCTTCCTTTAAAATAGGAAATAGCATTCACTATCTGGGCCAGATATATTTTCCCTGTGGAAGCTGCCATGATATTTTACTCTTAGCCCATCCATAGCTTGACTTGTCACCGGTCATTTTGGTGTGATCCCAGATTTCCAGCACCACTCCAGCTAATTGAAGGGAACGCAAAACCAAAAAAATACTTTTTTGCCTAATAAAAGAAAACATAATCCTAAACAACTTTTTATATATTCAGCAAACCTTTTCTATGGGTTTGTTTATATATGTATCTATATCTATATCTATATCTATATATATATATATATATATATATATATATATATATATATATATATATATATATATATATATATATATATATATATGTATATATATATATTGAAAGCAATACTCAGAAGTTTGCAACATGGTATAATAAGTAACAACCAAGAGTTAAAGGGATACTGTCATGGGAAAAAAATTTTTTTTCAAAATGAATCGGTTAATAGTGCTGCTCCAGCAGAATTCTGCGCTGAAATCCATTTCTCAAAAGCGCAAACAGATTTTTTTATATTCAATTTTGAAATCTGACATGGGGCTAGACATATTGTCAATTTCCCAGCTGCCCCCAAGTCATGTGACTTGTGCTCTGATAAACTTCAATCACTCTTTACTGCTGTACTGCAAGTTGGAGTGACATCACCCCCTCCCTTTCTCCCCCCCAGCAGCCAAACAAAAGAACAATGGGAAGGTAACCAGATAACAGCTCCCTAACACAAGATAACAGCTGCCTGGTAGATATAAGAACAACACTCAATAGTAAAAACCCATGTCCCACTGAGACACATTCAGTTACATTGAAAAGGAAAAACAGCAGCCTGCCAGAAAGCATTTCTCTTCTAATGTGCAGGCATAAGTCACATGACCAGGGGCAGCTGGGAAATTGACAAAATGTCTAGCCCCATGTCAGATTTCAAAATTGAATATAAAAAAAATCTGTTTGCTCTTTTGAGAAATGGATTTCGGTGCAAAATTCTGCTGTAGTAGCACTATTAACTGATGCGTTTTGAAAAAAAACATGTTTTCCGATGACAGGATCCCTTTAAGCAAATGCTGCTTTCAATTCAGTCCTAAACAACAACAAAAAAAGCTATACAAGCGCTGAAAATGTTTAATAAATAATATATTGGTAAATTGCTTAGAATAATGTTTTCTTTTATGAGGCAAACTTTTATTTATGGTTGACGTGCCCTTTAAAACAAGGTGTGGCTCACACCTGGTGTTTAGGCTTGTAATCGGATCACAACACATCATCTAAACCATTTCAAAGCCAAATCACACACACAAGGTAAAAGTTCCTGACCTTGTCATGTGCATTTAGTGCACCTATTAACGGTTTAAAGGAGAAGGAAAGTTTAAAATTAAGCTTTATCAGAAGGACTATGTAAAAAAACCTGTAAACCCTCAAAGTAATGCTCCTCTGTCGAAAGAAAAGCCAAATTTCTTTCTTTATATTGTGTACACATGGGCTTCTGTTTTAAACTTCCTGTTTTCTGCCTAAACCTTCAGGACTTGGGCTTGAGCATGCTCCGTTTTGCCTCCCCTTTCCCCTCCCATATGCCTCCTCCCCTCCCTGCTGTAATCTGAGCCCATGCTATCAGCTATGTGTAAGCAGAGAGAGAGACTCAGGCAGGAAGTGATGTCACTACAAGCTAATATGGCAGCTGCTATCCTAAATAAACAGAGTTTTTAGAGATGTTTACTCAGGTATAGTAAAGCATTCTACAGAATAAATATAGTGTTATAGCTTGCACTATTGTGGCTAGTCTTATTGGCAATAAACTGTCTAGGTAGCTTTCCTTCTCCTTCAAAGATAAGCAAATATCTGTGTGTGTTTCGTTTACTGCAGATTCCTTCAAGCCTGAGTCTAAAGCATCGGACTCAAGTAACTTCATGGCAGCTTATAGCACCATGGTATGCTGATTTTTATTATAAGAATAGTGTTCTGAACCAGGAAAATGAGAAGGGTACATGGTGCATAACAGAATTTATTTTGCATGAAATTCCACTTTAGCATCGAGTCTTTTGGCTGCAGGTGTTATCAGATAGGAGTTGTGAAGTTGTATCATCATTGGGCTGTAAGGATTCTCTGCTTGCTGGGGAATCATCACTACATGTGCTTCTCTGTTACCTGCAGTTTCTTTCTCATATCTTTTACTGGGCAATTCCTCTTTCAAGTTCTGCTGAATTTAGGCCTATGGCACGCTGAGTTATTTGCAATGTTTTTTGTGGCATAAATATGTACAGCCTTGAAATTGCACCTTGTTGCCTCCTATTGCAGCATTACAATTGCCTCTGGCAGCTTTTAGATTCCCTGCTGTGATCAACCAGGTGCAATTCAAATAACTGTTCATTCTTAAAGAGAAACAAAACCATGAGAATTTCTTGTGTTTTACTCCTATTTGGGTTTAAAACCTAAAATCTTTTTAAGATCCAGGAGAAAAACAGAGTATTTAGCCAATACCTTCCCATCATCAGGGGCAATGTAGATTTTGTTCAATGGCAATTTTTCCTATTAATAGATGTAACCAAAATGCCCCAAATGCCCCAAATTATTCTGAGAGCAATACCAGAGAAAAGGGACACACCTTTAGCAAAAGGGTCAGCAGTGGTGGACATAGAGCTTCTGAATAAAAAGCTAAATAACTCAAAAATTGCAAATTGTCTCAGAACATCACTCTCTACATCATACTAAAAGTTAACTCAAAAGGTGAACAACCCCTTTAAGGGGTTACCTGCCCCAACAGATCCGTCAGTAATGATGAGCCAATCTGTGTTCTTTATGATGGTAATTTAAGTCTGAAATATAGAGTTGTCCAAAATCCCAGCTGCTTGTGTTAAATAACAGGCACACTAAGGGGATTATTTATCAAAATCCGAATTTTTCTACTAATTTTATTTTAAAACGTCTAAGCACACTAGAATCCACGATTTGACCTTATTTATTAATAAATAAGCACAATTTAATCAGATCAGCGAAAAACTCTAAAAATAGAGCGAAAATCTGAATTTTTTTTCCCCTGATTTGCATAATTTTTTATTTTTTTGGGGGTTTTTCCCCCAAAAATTCAGAATTGTCTGATTTTTGGACTAATTCCAGCACAGACCACAGAAACTTCCAAATAGGATAGGGACCTCTACCATTGACTTATATACAACCTCGGCAGGTCTGAGATGCCGGATTTACGGATTTGGACTTTTTGCAGCATTGGGCTTTAATAAATCCCAAAAATTCAAGGTTTTTTTTTCCCCACTAAAAATTTGGATTTTTTTCGAGTTTTTTGCATTTGGACTTTAAAGGAAAACTATATCCCCCCAAACAATGTAGGTCTCTATAAAAAGATATTGAGTAAAACAGCTCATGTGTAATCCTAAATAGAAAACTGCCATTTTAAATATATATACTGTATACTTTTATATGCCACTTAATTTGATATAAGTATTCATTTTGGGGGTATAGTTTTCCTTTAATAACCCCCCTAAGTGTTTTCTACAGGAAAGCTCCATATACTTCATCCATACTCCTGTAGTTACTCTGAAATAGGTTCATTCTAATACAGTTTTATAATCACCTTGCATAACGCCCAGTTTAATTTCATAGGAAATAACTTTAAAAATCTTCTGTGTGTTTTTTTGTTTTGTTTGATAAGATACCTTGATTTTCCTTCATACCTTCTGCTTCGAAGGATAAATGTGAATTCAAAAACCTGTACCATAACGATTTGTAAATGAAAGTCTGTATGTACGTTTGTCTAAAGTGTATATAAGCTAGCTTTTTTCCCTTTTTATTTGAAATGCACTAGGACTGTTTTACACATTATCAAAAATTCAATACGTATTCATTTTTGTAATACAAATTTTAGAATTTGACCCTTAATCCACTGAGCAACAAAAATAAAAACAAAAAAAATGTTTTTTAAACTGAGAATGAAATCAGCCCATTTCAGTTTAAACGGTTTGCAATATTTTCAGGGATCATTTCAGTGCATTTGAGAGCTCACACTAAACCAAGAAGAAAATCCATAGAATTCTATATGAAGAAAGGGGATTGTTTTGCCAGAGTACCTAGGAATTGCATCTTCTGTATAAAAAGAAAATCTCTTAAATCTCTAAACATTTTGTTTCTTGTAGAAACAAGTTTTTTTTGTTTTTGATCGCTTCTTTGTATTTGAAAAGTATGTAAATATTTATTACAGTGAATATTGTGAATTTTTTTTTTTCCGGCGCAGCTAAGAAAAAAAAGGTTCTGTTTAATATGTGTAATGTCAGCTTACCGGGGGGAAATTTAAACCCTAATTCACATAATTTAGGGAAACATTTTGTTCAAAAAGGCATATTTTTACCATATTGAAAAGGAAACTGGGAGATAAGGCATTGAGTGTGTAAGTAGCAATTTTAGCTTGTGTCAAGCTTTACACCTTGTAAATTCTGTATAAATATATTTTTTTCTCCTCCAAATTTAGAAGCATTAACATGGGGAATGGCAAATTTGCCAGGTGGAGGCATGTTTTCCTTTCCCAGGTATAAACCATGTGTGCATAATGTATTTATTGAACACGAGGAATATTATTTGGTCTAGTAACCTGGAATTGTCCGTAGCAGTTTATTGCTAATCATGTAGCTGCAAAGGAACAATGAAATGAACCCATGATAAAAGGTTTAATGCTTTAGCTGCCAGAAACAGCTGCAAGTCTGCAGATCTTCATGCGCAGTAGTGACGAATCATAAACTGGACTTTCAGATAAATATCTATTTTTCTTTCCTTTCACAAAGATTTGCCATGTAGTATTTGTTTAAAAGAAAAACACTATAAGGAATATTTTAAAAGAATTGTTTAAAGAAAAGAACTGGTCAGCGCACACTGCTTTCATGGAATTATTTTGTATATAAGGATATTTTTAATTCACAAAAAACCTTCAAACAGAAGCCAAGTGACAAATTTTGCAATAAAAGAACTTATTTTTTCATTGCTCCATTAGCTGTTGATTTGAAATCTCTGCTTAAGAAGTTTTGCGGGTTCTAAAAAAAAAAATAATAATTTTTTTAAAAAAGACTTCGACGCGTAGGGATTTTGTTTTTCCGTGCATATAAAAACTGCCTTCGATGCGTATCGTTTTGAAGAAAGTGTTTTTGTTGTGGGTGTGTCTTGCCTGTATATATTTGTTCATATTTTTGTGAAATCAATACTCTGTACCATTGTATTATAGTAACTTTTATAAAGCAAACCATAAATATACTCACTTTTCTTACAGATAATCCTGGTCTCTGTGACTTATTTCTGTGTCGCTTTCATATATTTAATTATTTTATTATATTTTTTACTTTTCCTTTTATTTACAGAGCTAAAGCTGACCATACATGTAAAGTTGTTGAGGTCATCAAATGGGCAGGTCTTTCCCTTGATATGCCCTCTTTGAGTGGACAATATCTGGCTGATCAGATAGTTTTGCTCTCAGCTGTGTCAGTCATTTGACCCTCAATTGAATCACAAAAATGGTAAATTCAGTGGTGAAACTATAGAGCAGGGATCCCCAACCTTTTGAAGCCGTGAGCAACATTCAGAAGTAAAAGGAGTTGGGGAGCAACAATAGCATGAAAAATGTTCTTGGGGTGCCAAATAAGGGCTGTGATTGGCCATTTAGTAGCCCCTATGTGGATTGTCAGCCTACATTGAGGCTCTGTTTGGCAGTGCACCTGGTTTTTATACAACTAAAACTTGCCTCCAAGCCTGGAATACAAAAATAAGCTCCTGCTTTGAGGCCCTGGAGAGCAACATACAAGGGGTTGGAGAGCAACATGTTGCTCACGAGCTACTGGTTGGGGACCACTGCTATAGAGGAAGCAGATCCTGCAGTTGCTTGGAATCCTCCTCCCCAGCTGCTCTTTTTTCATTGGCCGGGGAAAGGGGATGCAGGCTGCTCCGGTGCTGGGCGGTTAGGGGGCGGGCAGCGCTGATGGCCGGGCAGGTTGGCAATTGCAGTGAGCTAGGCACTCCAAAGATTTTTTTGCAGGGGTTCTGGCTCACTGTAGTTACGCTGCTGCTCATCAATACTGTGACATGGTCATTGCCCCAACAGGATTTTCCAGACAGATTTTGAGTGTGCTAAGCCCATTGAAAGGCTTGATGGAACTCCCAGAAACAACGGTAAGAAAAATATAATAAAAATTGTGTGGCACAGATTTATTGAGCATCCACTACAGTTCCCACAGTGAAAAATGGGTAGTGAAAAACAAGCGGAGCTCACCCTTCCTGTAGTGTAGCGTGTCGGCCGCAGCTCCCGCAATAGTCTGGCAACTCCAAGCCTGCAACAGTCTCTGTGTATCGCCATTCAGTGCTGGCCCAATCACCCCTCAGGAGTCGGTACACAATTCTTTAAAAAAAAAGCGGCTTTTATTCAGCTTAATAAGTGATGACATTGGCAGTGGGAAAGTGGTAAAAACTAACGCGTTTCGTGCCCTTCCTATTGCCACTTCATCAGAGTTTCTAAAGAATTGTGTAGCGACTCCTGAGGGGTGATTGGGCCAGTGCTGAACGGCGATACACAGAGACATCCACTACAGTTCAAAGCTTTTGTTTTTAATGGCCTCATGCACATCTACCCTTTGCATTTCCTAAATTCAGACATGTCCTTCTGCACTGACAGGTGATTACCATAGCAGACATTGTGGAACTACAGTAGAACCCACATTTTACGCTTTTTCAGAGGACCAGAAAAAAATTACCGGTATGTATAATCCAGGAAAATCAGGGAAATGTATTATGCATAATACAAAGGCGTGACCATAAAACAACAATGTAAATTGAAGGAAAACTCAAAATAAGGGGATGTAAAATTGAGGTTCCACTGTTTTATAGGAGTTGTGGCCCTACTCCCCTGAACTACCAAAAATCAAGCCCAAATATCCCTTTATGCTATCGTCATCAGATCAGTTGATCTGATGACGATAGTGCTGATCACAAAGATATATAAATGCTATCCGTGCAGCCCTGCAGCATGCATTTATAAGTGTCCCTGAATTGTCAATTGATCTGGCAACCTCACTTTAGAAAATTCAGCCAGATCTCGATTGGGCATGCTTGATTTTTCTATCCGATCGAGGACCTCATTGATGTGGTCCTCGCTCCCACTATTCATACTGTATCTCCTTCATTGTAATAAAATCATTTGGCCCTAGTTATAGACCCAAGCTGGTTATATTGGGGGGGAAAGATTAGCTTGTTTGGCAACCTCACCAAACTAGCAAATCTTACAGTTCATAGCCGATTTTACGAGTTGAAAAAGAGGAGGGAATCGATTCAATTTGCAATGCAAACGTACAGTTGTGTTCAGAATAATAGTCCGACATCAATAACCTGATCAATCTCTCTTTGTTGGTAGAAATTCGATTTCTACATGGCAAATAATGTACTAGTAGGTGTAGTAGAGTAATAGAAAACCGACAGACCCAGCAGTCATGACATGCATGCTGCTGATTCTGTGTATTTGAACCATTAAAGCTTGTTCCAAATAATAGCAGTGTTCAAAATAATAGCTTGTTGAAAATAATATCAGTGTGGAGTTGAATTAGTGAGTCATTCATTCTGTGAAAAAATAGGTGTCGATTACAGCCCTCATTTAAGGCAGCAAATGTTGTGCATGCTGGTTATAGTGAATTTCTCTCTGGAAAGCTGAGTAAAATGGGTCATTCCAGACATTGTTCAGAAGAACAGCGTACTTTGATTTAAAAGTTGATTGGAGAAGGGAAAACATATAAAGAAATAAAGAATAGGCAAAATAGCAAAGACTCAGCCAATCATCAGCTCCAGGAAGAAGGTGTAAAGTTACCTGAGTACTGTTACAATTAGAAGACGCCTATGTGAAGCCAAGCTATCAGCAAGAATCCCCGGCAAAGTCCCAGTGTTGATAAAAAGATGTGCTGAAGAGGTTACAATTTGCCAAAGAACACATTGACTGGCCTAAACGGTGCAACATTTTATGGACTGATGAAAGCAAGATTGTTATTTTTGGGTCTAGGGGCCACAGACAGTTTGTCAGACGACCCCCAAACACTGAATTCAAGTCACAGTACAGTGTGAAGACAGTGAAACATGGTGGCACAAGCATCATGATATGGGGAGGTTTCTCATACTATAGTGTTTATCACATACCAGGGGTCATGGATCAGTTTCGATACATCAAAATACTTGAAGATGTCATGTTGCCTTCTGCTGAAGAGAAAATGAGTGTTTCAACAAGACAATGACCCCAAACACACCAGTAAATGAGCAACATCTTGGTTCCAGACCAACAAGATTGACATTATGGAGTGGCCAACCCAATCCCCGGACCTTAATCCAGGACCTAGGGGTAGGCAGAGTAGGCATATGCCTAGGGAGCAGCCTAATATTCCCTTTTCTTCACTCTCTGTAAAGGAATAACACAAATTTGAATGTGCAGTGTTCCCAATGCATTTGTGTTTATGGAAATAAAAGCTATTATAAGGATTTTGAGCTTTAACTTTTTTTAAACACGCTGCTATTATTCTGTACACAACTGTAGCTGCTAGATAGCACAACATTTTCCCACAACAACCAATCTGTTTCATGTCTACTACCAGTTAGAAAATGAAAGATCTGTTTGGTTGCTATGGGCAACTGCACTGCTGCAATTTATCACTTATCCTGGAAACTTTCATGAATGTTCCATAATTAAATGTGACCAGGGAAACCATGAAAGGTGGTTCATTTTATGGACATAAGTTTACCCTTTTTTAGAAGAATTGTAACTTTGTGATCACCCCCAGAAAAGGACAGGAACTGATGACAAGGATTTATAAGTGGAGACAAAATTACTTTACAAAATATTGCAGTTTTGAAGCCAAAGAAAATAAAACAACAAATCAGTTTACTAAATTGCCAGCAATGCAGCTTTATTGTAAGAAACAAGCCCATCTAAAATTGTGGGATTTCATATAAGTATGTTATTAGATCATTAATTTACATATAACCAATTATACAAATGTTATATGCTCATATGCCCACATGGTGCCACATGTACATGAGCAAATTATGAAATGTTTGCATGTAATTTTGTATAACTGGGAGATCACTGAATGCAGTTACTATTACTACTAGCGATAAGCAAATTTTTTCATCATAAGTGGTTTCGCCAACGACAAATAGTTTCACGGAACGGTGCCACAAAAAATGTTGCTCAGTAGACACTAAAGTCTCCCATAGACTGTGATGTATTTTGCTACAAAAAAGTTGCCAAAACAAAAGTGTCACCCATAGACTTTGTCTTTTGTGAATTTTTTGATGTTTTGTGAATTTTCTCAGTTTCTCTCATTTTTCAACGATATGGGACAGATTCACTCATCACTAGTTGCTACAAAATATTTTCTATTAATTAATTAATTAATATTTTCTATTAATTTAATTTTATGTTATGGTTTAACTGCGAAAGATCATGGATTACCTAAAATGAGCTTGTTGTGTATGGCAATGATATGTTGCTTTACTCTCCAATACTAATAAATATCAAGTTCATCAATACACACACGTTTTAAGAAATATTTGTAATCACTAGTCAGCATTCCCCTGTAAAGAAAACACTATATATTCCAGCTTTCAGCAAAGCCCTGCACATGGTATTCATACGGCCGTTTTTACCTGCGCTCCCCTGTGTTGTGCTTTCTTGCTTTCAGCTGCAGGGGAAGCGCAGGAGTAGATGCAGTCAATTTTAAATGGGGCTGTACTCACACAAGTGTATGTAAGCATCAAATGCAGGTTGGGATGCAGCATGTTGCATTTCACCTGTGTTTGGAGCATACATGCGTCTGTGTGAGTACAGCCCCCTTCAAAATAATTGACTGCATCTACTCCTGCGCTCCCCTGCAGCTGAATGGAAGAAAGTGCAACTCAGGGGAGCGCAGATAATAACGGCCATGTGTAAGAGCGCTTTATTGGCTCATGTGACCTAACATGTATGGTTTGTTTGTGTGCACAGTGAATCCTAGGATCCCAGGGGGCAGTCCTTATTTTTTAAAATGGCATTTTTTGTAGTTAAGATTACCCAATGGCACATACTAATAAAAATGTATATTATTATAAAAACGGTTTATTTTAATGAAGCACGGTTTTACATATGAGCAGTTTGATGCAATATATTTTTATAGAGACCTGCATTGTTTAGGGGGTATAGTTTTCCTTTAAAGAGAATTTTGCCATATAGAATAAGTAAATGTTAACCATTGGCTTCCATTCCGACAGAAATTCCAGATCTCCATTTGGTGTCAGAGCTGTGAGGTTTCCTTGTGCAGCCTGGTCCGCTCCTATGGCTTGAAATAAGGATTTAAAATTCCCAGCTCCAAAACCCTGAAATGCAAGATGGCGGACAAATTCTCTTTTATCTTTCAATCCTTTGGTTTTACCCACCCTGTTACAACAAACAGCAGTTATACACAGATAATGCCAATGTTATAGACACACACAGAGAAAAAAAGAATTGATGTACTTTCATTAACAAACAGTGCCAGGATGCCAAGTGTAAACATTTTTACTTTACAAACGAGCATTACACTCACTGTTTTTTTGCATCAGAAAAATAATTTTTATATAAAGCTGCATTTCAGTCCCCTTGGAGACTCTTGTGTGTGTTCGTGTGTCAGAATGCTCTGAGATGCAGCAGATGTGGAGAATAATGGGGACTGCATTTGCTAAAGGTCCAGCCAGTCCAGGTGCTGGAATGAAGGCATTACCAGGTAGGGTTGCCACCCGGCCGCTATTTTACCGGCCTAGCCGGTAAAATACCTGCCAAGGCCGGGGCCGGTATTACAAATTTACCGGCAATGTAGCTGCCGGTAAATTTGTAATACGATCAAAAGGAGCCCTCGGCCAGCCCCCAATCCCCTGCAACTTACCTTTTTCTTTGCCTCTTCTAGCGTCCGCGGGTCTCCGTCATGTGGCCCCGCCCCTTTTGACGTCATGTCCGCCCCTTTTGACATCATGTCCCGCCCCTTTTGACGTCCCGCCCCCAGCAGCCGGTAAAAAAAAATATAAAAGGTGGCAACCCTATCACCAGGGGCTGTGAGTAATAATTTAAAGCCCCTTAAAATAACTATACAGGAATGTCATGTGTTATTCAGAAACCTATTATCCAGAAAGCTCTGAATTACGGGAAGGCTGTAAGTACAATACGCTGTCCTTAATCCTGACTAAGATATAATTAATGTTTATTTGAGGTAAAACAATCTTATTGGGTTTAATTCATGTTTAAAATATTTTTAGTACACAAAGTATGGGGATCCAAAATATGGAAAAACCCTAGGTCTTGAGCATTCTGGGTATCCGGTCTCATACCTGTACAAGAGAACAGAGAGTTATGATATTTCTCTTTGGATAACTGGTGAGCTCTGGTTAACACCTTTTACACAAATATTGTTTCCCCCATGGGAGGGCCCACACTCCAGTTGGGGAAAATAAATCTTTTTTTTATTATTTCAATGCCCCCGACTTGTATTAAAGGTAATGGTGTCATTCTACTTTGAAGTTCAGGTTTAATGTTTTTGTTTTCCTATTTTTGTCTTATATAACTATGAAGATGGAAAAATTAAAAAAAAGCTCTGATTAACACACAACATACAAGTTAGACTTCTTTAAAATAGGTTCTGGCATTTCAGGTACACAGAGCCCCATACAATCACCCTCCAGCCCAATAAAATAAAGTCTGCGAATGGCATTTTACAGCAGCTCCTTTGGCATTTGCCAGAATCCACAGATTGCCAGTACGGACCTGTTCCTGAGAAGTGGGCCACAATATTTAATTCAGTGTGATAGTATAAAGTGCTAAAAGGTTGGACATCAGATTTAATTCACAGTATGAGTCCTGAGTTTCTCAGGTATAAACAACACAGAACCAAAAAGTATACCTGGTGATTATGGCGTTGGATGACTTCAAAAAATGGAGTCGGCCTGTCCTGAACTGGTTTTGTAAAGATCTGCAGCAGATAGCCTTTGTCATCGTAATCCACCAAAATCTTTAATTCCTACAATTGAACAGAAATACATGACAAGATTTTATTATTGAAAATGGTATGGTATTTCAATGTAACCCAAAATGATGATATTCTCACCTCCAACTTGTCAATATCTTCAGCAACTTTGATCTTGTAGGGACGGCACTGACATGAACTCCATGCCTTGTTCTTGTAATTTGGAAACCTGCACAAAAACATGTTG